>NC_133211.1:10106210-10171210 GCF_958299795.1 Porites lutea
GCTGCACTGTAGCGCGTAAACCAGACTTACAACAACCACACGAAGGACGTAGGTTTGATTTACACAGTAAGAATCGCGTCGTAAGCTTGTTGTAAACAACTCGCCACACCACAAGCCACAAACTTGTAAAGTGAAAATCGGCCTTTACAGAGGAATAACGAACATCCATCCACAAGAAAAATTTATCAGGACAAATATAATGGATGGAAAGAGGAAAAAAAAAAAAAGAGAAAATCGCGCATGCAAGCAGAGGAAGGTCTGGCGTGCGGAGGAGAAGGTTACCTTCCCCCTTTCTCCGTTACTCTCTTATCGCATATTAGGACACCCGAATTTCACCATTCCCCTCTGTCTCGGACGTCTGCCACGCGAGTAGGCGAGTACCTTAGAAGAACCTCTAATTTAAGTGGTCGTCTGAAACAATATTGCCTTTTGTGTTGAGGGTTAGGGTTATTGTTTGTGTGGTTATCATATTGTTTTTACAGCCAATTGTGTGAGCCGTTCAGTGAGGTGCTGTTTCACCCTGCACGCAGGACAGAAGTAAATGAACGGGATTGAGTATGGCTGCTACAGTTGACTTGTAAAAAAACATGACATAACCATTATTTCTGAAGGGCTCTTTAGCTAACAGGTCTTTAGCAGACTAACCGCGGTTCTACTTACGTCGAGTAAAGCAGGTTCTTTGTCTTGCTCGAATCTCTGACTGGGAAAGGGCATAGTTAAACACCTGAAAGCAGGAAATGCTCCCAGAAAACCGTCGCTTGTCCCCTATCTTTTCTCCCATTCTTACTGGATAATTCGTAGCCAGTCGGATCCTTCCGATTCTCTTTTGTGCCACTCGGTAGTTATTTATCCAAAGTCTTGCAATCCCTGATTTATGATCATAGCTGCAACCAACGAACTGCCAACGATTTAATCTAATTCTTCGACTTCGAACTGCGACCGTGTAGCGCCGTCTTCTTCCGCCGCGTTTACCACGACGTGTGAAGCGTGCCATAAGTTTGTTTGGTGTCTCAAGCCAGAATTGCACTCCCATTCCGTTAGGATGATAATTTGCAATGGGTCCAGGTTTCCCTTCGGGTTTAATCCAAACTAGCAAGGTGATGGAATACTTTGTATCTAGAGGGCCTCTATTTGGAAACTCTATAAAGCTGTTGCGCCTGCCTTTGAAGCGATATGCTGTACCCGGCTGGCCGTCAGGCCCTCGTACCGGGTACACTCCTCGTAATCTGGCGGGTCGATTAGCATTGTGGGTAATGTCCCGTCCTCCAGATAACACACTCAGTGGATACACTGCCACCAACTTGTTACACGCTGTTAATAAATATAAGCAGTCATTTGTATTTGTATTTCCTTCCTTCAGAAAAGTAATACAGTTGATGTAAAAGATAATACATCAAGCAATACAAAGGCATTAAGAAAAAAAAAGGCAAAATAGGAATAGAGACAGGCACAGTAAAGTGGAACTTATTAAGGTCCTTTAACAATGTTGATTAGGCTGGATTTTATTTTCCTCTTATTTGGTGTATCTCACCATTGTTACACAAACACATAACAATGCTGAACGCACAATGAAATTGCAAAAAATAATACGAAAAGTGCAGTAACTACAGTAAAAACCCGCGACTAAGAACCTGCATTTTCCCAAGTTAGCCTAAACAGGTTCTTACATAATGGAAATTAGCACAAATTTAGGTTATTTACGTTCTTAAAGAGGTTCTTATTTTCGGCAGAAAAATTATATTGTAGCTAAGAGTATTTAGTGGTATATAGCAGTTAACATTGCAGTTGGAGTGATGAGGCACCTATGTCCCCAAAGAGGATCCTGAATGTTGACTAATCTTGATTGCGCAAGTGTACAGATTTTTTTAAAAATAGATTTAGAAAATAAGAACCTGTTTCAAATTTTAGGCTAAACAGGTTCCAGTATAGAGGCGGCATTACTGGCAAATTTTAGCTTAACAGGTTCTTACCCACAGGTTTTTACTGTGGTACAAAGATTAAGATACTCACACTTAAAGATATTCACGTTCGTACAAAACACACAAGTCGCCTTACTTTTGATAATTTCAGGAATTAAAAGAAATGATTACATCATTCTTACATCTCTTTTCTCCAGCGTACTTACGTTTTGATTGCTTCGACGAAGGCGCCACAGTCGGCTTTATTAAAGGATTACCACCTAAGATGAAAATACAATAACCAAGAATTACATCAGACTGAAGAAACGTTAGACAAGAAAATGTTAAGCAATGTACGACTATTTCTATTACGATTTGAAGGTCGTCCTCGCTTAAGTAGACTACATTATCGATTTTAAGATGTTGACTCTTTTTAACTGATTTATAAGCCAATTTTTACTTTTGTAGCAATTAATTAATTACTTAATTTATTTATTATCATCATCATCACCATTATTATTATTATCATTATCTTTATCATTATAAATTTATCATTATAGAGGCCAAGAAGAATGTTGAAATAATTTACGATACCATCACTACCCAGTGGTGGTAGGATGGGGTTACCATCAGTCTGTCTACAGCGCCGTACTCAAGCCATTATCCTTCATAGCTCTTTGAACACCACTTACCTCCTTCAGACTAGCTCAGACTAATAATGGACAGGAAACTATTTGGTCCAAATATTACGGTGAATACGTTACCTATGCACTTATTTATGGACTAACAGACCGAGACCAGAATGCACCTTCTTCAACCACACAATTTTTCATAACCATTTTCTTTGATTTCTCTTGGCACGACTCTAATACCCAGGAGAAATAGGACACAATGGTTATGTAGATTTTTTTTTTGGGGGGGGGGAAGGGGGGTAAACAAGGTGCATTGTGGTCTCGCTGAAAATAGGGAATGCGCCCAGAGCGTTTGTCTATCTATTTGGTTTTAACTTTCATAATGGTTTTGTATAATGGCATCGCGTACACTTCTTTATGTTACATAAAACCATTTATCTATAAAAAAAATTTAGCAAGCATTTGCTGTCGACCCTCTGGTGTAACTAACGTCGATGTTTTAAGATGTCAATAACGTAGGGCTAGAAACAAGGACGAGCGCCAGTCTCTTGGTCACCCCTATATGAGAGACAGCCAAGTCCATCAATTTTGTTGGGTTTTTAAAGAACAATCTAGTATTCTGAACTAGTTTATTGGGTAAACTACCTGAGAAACGGAAGCACTTCTTCTCCATCTGTTTCACTTGGTGACTACTGAGAGCTCGATCAAAAAACTGTAAACAAGAAACTCGACCACGGAAATACTGCTTGTCACCCGGCCTCGCACCCAAGTAAACGTCATGATTGGTCGATAGATCAAAGGAACCGATTTGTTTCCGTACAACTGGTTTGCTGTTTACATAGAGCGTTGCTGTACCACTGGCCTTGTCATAGGACATTCCAAAATGATTCCATTTCCATGGTTGAACCCCGTCAATACTTGCCAAATATGGCTTCTTCTTACGGGACTGTCTTGTAACAAACTCGGCAAACACCATGTTCCGTCTCATCATCCATAACCTGACAGCGTAGCCTTGATTCCCAAACTGAACTATGGGTCCAATACGGTTTTTAGGAAATGCCCATATAAGGATAGTCATTGCCTTTCTAGTGTCCATTCTTCCAGCATTTGGTATCTTGATGTAGCTGTAGGGTTTCCCGCGTAATTCGTATGCACTTTTTCTTCTTTTGTCGGGTCCATTGACAAGCCTCACTCCCATGAGGATAGCGGGAGGATTTCTCCCCAGCTTCTCCAAGCCGCGATATCGCTTGTTGAGTGGATAGACAATTACTGGCCGCGCAGGTACTGAAAGAGAACGGTACAGTAACACCATTAAATCGGTACAGTAAATCTTTATTGTAATGCTTTTTTATGTAGTGTTGTAATTGTGGATATCAATAAAATAAGGAAATAAGAAAGATCACAAAAAAGACTTCAATCGCCTATTCTAAAAACATAAAGGACAGAGAACCGTTTCTTAGAGAGTAATCTAAAAGTCTAAAATTAGAAAATGTCCCTGTAACAAAATCACTCTTCTGTTTTCCAGACAACTCCACCTCAAAAGTAAAAAGAATTTAATTGCCTCTTTTTACAGACAGAAACTAAAAAAGGATAGGGAACCGTTTATTAAAGGACAACCTAAAAGCCTAAAAATGTCTTTAACAAAAACATTCTTCCATTTTCAATACGGGTCAAATCACGCTGCCTTAAATGTGAACGGTGTGGACGCCATAGTCGTCAGCTTTTTTGTCAGTACATGTTAAAAGTCAGTTCAGTTTCTCCTGTTATAATGCACGGCGCTGTGGTAGGTTATTTACTAAAATGTTACGGTATTTACACATAAAGTGCATTAGTGTAAACTACCTTTGCGTTGAATTTTGCCCCTTGTTAAAATTTGATATTACTTTGTTTCAAACCTATTCCTATACATTATAATCAACAACAACAACAAAAACCCGGAAAATAAAATTCTAACCAAGGATAAAATTTAACCGCAACAACTACATACCTGATGGAGCTTGAGTAGGTGGAGCCGGCCGTGGAGTGGTTAGAGGTACAGGAGGGCGTCCTAGAAAAGCAAAAGCAATTATTCATTGTTAACCTTTTACACTCATCATCTAAGTTACCTTGCTGTATTAACCACAACCCTCAAATGAGCGTTGCAGTCTGTGTTCATTTTGAAACGAACTCGCGAGTTCCAGTCACATAAACTGTCAAAGTAAAATTGTACGATATATATCTTATTTATATCCCAGAAAAATTATTATAAGAAAATTTATTATTCTCGGTATAATAACTGAATCAAAACTAATTGACCATATTACCAAAATTACATATGCAATCAAACAAGAGTGAATAGTTATCGTCTCTTGAATCAAATCATGAAATATTTTAGTTTGTTTCTGTTGCATTCATGGAGCCTAATGATCCGACGACGGCGGGGAGGTGGGGGGTTGGGCCGGTCATCCAGACCCTGAGATAAAGGGGGGCGTTCCCCGGGCCTCATTCCCTGGATCCGCCACTGATGGTTACCGGGCACCAAGTGTGGACAGCCCCTTAGCTGCCCAGTACACTTACGTCTCATGCATCCTTTCATCGCTCTCTTAATTTGCTTCTTATTCAACGCCACTCGATAAAGCTGCACACAGGCCACGGCTCCTTTGAAGTAGCGAGGATCGCCGATCTTTGCTCCAATTCTAATAGGCCCAAACGTCGACAAACGAATTCTAGGGATCTTGCGTGTCGCCAAATTCTTTCCATTCACCCACAGCCTTGCGAAATTCCCATCGTATGTTGCACCAATGAAACTCCACGCGTTTTGCCTCAGAGCTGTTTTGGTAACAGCGGGGGTAAACACACCTCCAATCTTCACAAAACGGGCGAGAAGCGTTCTTGGATTTTTGAGCCAAAGATGCGTCTCCCATGCGGGACCAACATTGTAGTTGATGATCGGTCCTGCATTCCCCTGGGGTTTGATCCAAGCAAACATGGACAGTGCTCTATTTGCACGTAGCTTGCCGTTATTTGGAATTTGAACGTAGCTGTTTGGAAGACCAAAAAACTTGACCGCGGAGTTAGGTCGGCCATCTGGACCCTGGGTCAGAGCTACGTTGATAAACTTGGCATTTGGTGCCTTATTTGGACTCACATCGCGGCCCTTGCTAATTGGGTCAAAGGGATAAAGCCCCATAAGCATCGGAAGAGCTGCAAAAGAATATATTTACATTGCACCACGATGTTTCACTAATAAAATTGCTGATGTCCGCTCTTTTTCTATTAGAGACCTTTCGATTCGATAACAAAACGAAAACGAGGACGACATTTAACCTACAGTTTTTCGCTTAATCTGAAAAAGAAAACATAGACACCCTAAAAAGCATCCTTGTGCCTTTTTCGCTATCAGAAAAGTTAGCACGGTCATTTCTGTTGAAGGAGGCAAAATCCTCTCCTGATCGCAAAATGACAGAACTTCTAACATTTGATAACTTGTTTCCGCCACTACGACATTTTCCGCGCTAAAACCCGTATAAAATGACGGCAGTAATCACGTTTTCCCCCCAAATGATGTCTTTAGAATCTAAAGGTCTCTATTAATTGAGACTCGAAAACAAAACAAACAGCCCACATACCTGGTTTCGGTTTTGGAAGTCTTGGCTTTTTCTCTGAGAAAAGGAGAGTACGAAAATTAGATTATTAATAAGTGTAACCAAGCAAGACCACAACGTTTCTGGATGAATTCGTCATCCAGTGGTCCCAGTGGTCATTGGTGCGCTCGGGGGGTTGTCAAGAAGGGGACTGAAAACTACATCAGCAAGATCCCAGGAATCATCGGAATAACAGAGCTTCAGAAGATTGTCCTCCTTGGGACTGTTCACATACTCAGGAGGTCACTATCCATCAAGTAATCCACGAGACTTATGACTGCCCTACGTTCATGGAATGAACTCGGCATCATAAGAGAAAAGAGCACGACTCCAAAGAGAATTAATAATAATAATATTAATAATAATGATAATGATATTAATAATACTTAATAACGCTTACTTCTTCTAAAGCATTTCCTTTTTTGTGCACGTATCTGAGGTCCTATTAGAGCTTTATTAAATATCTGCAGACAGGAAATACTGCCCCTAAAAATTCTGCGATCGCCTGGTTTGCGTCCCATCACAGCTGGATAGTTAGTGGCCAATTTAAAGCTGCCAAGACGTCTCTAATACAGGGAAAAACAAACATCACATGAAGCTTAAAACCAACCAAGCTGACATTGTAAAATGCACGAACGACGCTTTTTTTAACAGTTGTGAGACGAACAGAAAAAAATGTTCTATAAAAAGAGGGTGCTGGTGTATCTTCGGGGACTTAAAATTTTTTGATTGGAAGAGCTTACATTGTTCTAATTGTCCTAAATGACCGATACAGGAGTATCTGAAACCAATTAAAGGTTGTCTCGGAATTTTCGACGAGCACCCTGCCATTTTTATTGGGTAGTATACCTTGGGATCTTATTTCCCAACGGGTTCGTACTTGTGACTTCCCTGATAAAGAATTAAGGGTGAATCCCTTTACTAGCTAGTGAAGTGACACGTGTTCTGTATACTGCTCAGCTAGGATTAGCAGAGTACAAATGTGCACTATGTGGTGGTAAATATAAGAAGGTAGTTGTTGTGTTTAGTGAATAAGAAGTCGATGAAGAGGCTCTCCGTATAAGGGTTGATTTCCAGTGTCGCGTAATTTTTACGTGCGTACGTGCGTAAAATTTACGTTCGCAAATAAAATAGAGGCAATGCATGAAAGGTCGTTCGTTAGCGTAAAAAGTTGAACCTCGCTCGACTTCTCGTTTAAGCTCAGCACTTTTTATCTTGCTTTATTTTATTTACGTGATTAAAATTTACATGCCGTAACGTGCGTAGCCAAAAACGCGTCAGTGGAAATCAACCCTAAGGGAAGGGGGCTAAAAAGCCTGGTCTCAGGCTAGTGAACAAGAGGCACGTAAAAGATTTCATATTGTTATTTGTAATGTGACACACTTGTTAAGAGAGCCGTAAAGAGAGAGTGCAATGCATTGGGCTGCAATCGACTTCTTAAGAGATTCTTTGTTGGTATAGTAAAACATTGCTTTTGTTATTCAAATGTGTCACGAGTGAAGCAAAATAATCTTTTGTTAGGAGAACCAATGCGCTTCTGATTGTTACATTAATGTCAATGGGTGAAGTCAGCGTGAGTATCTCTATTATGAGGAACTGGAAGGAGTCGGTAACAGTGTCGTTTCTTACCTGAGCCACAGGGAAACCATTTCTCCAAATAGTCCCCACTCCTTTCACTTTATTATACGTTACAGCTAGGTAGTTCCACCGCCCCATCTTAATCTGACTGCTCCTCACAGCCACCACTCTCTTACCAGACCGCGTGGAAAATCGAACAAACCATTTCCGTTTCCTGGGTCCCCCAACGACCCACACGTGTACTCCGCCCCATGTCCTTGGCTTGTAGTGAAAGATGGGTCCAGAGCTTCTGGGCTTTACCCAAACTGTGATGGTTATTTCGTTCACCGTGTCCAGTTTACCGTAGTTTGGAAACGTAACGTAGCTGTTTCTTCGTCCAGTCAACTCGATGGCACCAGAGGGAAGGCCGTCTGGTCCATTGACCGACTTAACGTTTCGGAGTTTAGCTCGTGGATTCTTAAATGGAGAGATGTCCTTTCCTTTGAGAATGCCGCTGAGAGGATAGGCAGCTACGGGTACTGGAGTAACTGCATATTAATACAAAACAGGATCAATTAGTTAGCTTTAAAAATATTACAAAAGGAGGTTGAGTTTGATCGTCCGGGTGAACGTAGTCCTGAACAGGACTATTGTTGTTGACAGTGACTGACGTTTCGACAACCTGTTAGTCAAATTGTCAGTTCTCTAGTCGTTCTCTCGTAGTTAGAGATCAAGCAAAACTAACTACGAGAGAACGACTGGAGAAATGTCAATTTGACTAACAATAGACGACTGTTAAACTGTTACAATACACGGATCGAAACGCACCAGTTACTGATTACGAGTCTTCATAGCCAATAACATCACGGCTTAACTGACAGACGACCAATAACATCGCGACGAAATTGACCAATCAGATCAACAACCAGAGTACAATACCATCAACTGACGTGATACAACTCACTTTGACTCTGAAGATTAATACTACCGCACAGGTTGTCGAAACGTCAGTCACTGTCAACAACAACAGTCCTATTGAAGACTACGTTCACCCGGACGATCAAACTCAAACTACTTTTGAAATGAGCTCCTGGGTTCAAACCTTTCACAAAAATATTACAGGCAACTAAAAGATAATAAAAATATTCCACACTTCACCTACCAGTAGAAGGTTTTCCTGTTGGCCTTGATCCAACTACGAAAATAGCAAACATTTATTAGTTACACAGTAGGATCAATATCATCCCCGACTTCTACCTCATAGACAAAAAGCCTCGTAAAGCAACAGCTATTAAGTTTGGGAGATTGACATTGGGATGGCCATAGAGACATTCTACATCTAGACACGGCTCATATTATAAGCGGGTTTAACAGAACTACGAATGCAAAATCTATCTCCTGTTTAAGGCCCAAACCCCATAAATGACACCCTATTTAACGGGAAAAAACCAGGAATTTACTAAATTACGTGATTTAATACTACCCCTAGTACTCTAAGGGACAATTCAGTTTTAACAGGTGATTTGTTTCTATTGCAGCTGGGCATTCACGACTTGAGAACTAGCTAATACTGTTTAGGTACCCAATCTAAGGATCAAACCGCGAACACAATGCCAAACAAAAGGCAAAAAAATAACCCTGTTTAAGAGTAGGGACCCTCAAAAACCATTCCCTATCGGACAGTACATACCTACTGATCTAGACCATATATGGCATTACCCCGCGGGTACTAAGGATTTGGTCTTTTTTTGTTCTTTTTATGGCAACGAAGTTAATGCTCAAACTGAAAACCCTATTAAGCCACCTTAATGAAGTCCATCCCACCATCGCATTCACTTAAATGTCAGGATACCGTGTTTACCAAGAGGCACTAATTGGAAGTATTGATTTTTGATTTTCCTTTGATGGCACCAATAACTGTGTATCTTATGGTTTGCTGAAATGAAAGTTGCTGGAAGTTGCAAAAAATAATAGTTTCTGCAAAAAAACAAGAAATCCTCCATTCGCTAAGGAAATTTGGGGTGACTTTCAAGGGTAAAAGAGTTTAGTGCTTTGGTGCAGTTTATCCACAAAAAGACGTTTTTGGCTAGTTGTTGATTCTGCTTTGAACCGAAATGGATTGAAGCTGCTGGGGTATAACAATTTGGCCCCCCCTTCCGTTACCATCATACTTGTGTACCCTCCTGGAAATCATTTCACGAAATTTACGAGGACAGACGATGTGTGTTACTCAATCATCATTGCAAAATTATATACCTCCTTTAAAGCATCTTTTCTTGACCGCGGCTATTTCAGTCCTAGTAAGAGCTCTGCTATAAATCTGAATACATGACAGTCGACCTCTAAAATATCCCCTGCCGCGCTTGGTTGCTCCTGATCTGGCTGCTTTGTTTGTGAGAAGCTCCATTCGATCAATTATCCTTCTTACCACTGGCTTAGAGTTGACGTAAATGGCCACAATTCCAGTAGTGTAATCGTAAGTGAAGCCGACGTACGTCCAAATTCTGGGTTTAAACAGCTTCTTTCTTGTAATCACTGGAATACTCTTGGATTTTGTTCGACTGACTATGAGGACTTTAACTTGATTCTGACGGACAAGTGACAGTCCCACTCCCTCCCCCTTGGGACCGTACTGGAATATTGATCCCCTCCTCCCTTCGTTGAAGACCCATGCCAAGCAAGTGATTGAACGCCTCGTGTCCAGTCTTCCAAAGTTTGGAAACTCAAGGTAACTGTTAGGACTACCAGAGAAGCGGAAGGCAGTGTCTGGCTGTCCATCTGGACCGTAAGTGACGACTACGCCTGATAATTTCCCTGGGCGATTTTTGGTAGGACTGATATCACGTGCACCGGAAGACGCGTCCAGGGGATACACGGCCACCAAGTTACGGACAACTGTAACAAGAAAAAAGTTGACGACAGTCGGCTCTCTCTTACCGGACACCTCGGTAAGACGGACACCCAGAGTTGGTCCCTGCCTTTCCTTACTCCCTTTATTTGACTCTCTATAAGACGGACATCATTCTTAGACGGACACTTAGTGCCAGTGCCAAGGGTGTCCGTCTTAGACAGAGTTGACTATACATGTATAAGGTATGAATAACTTTTAATTATCAACTATTCGTGTAATAACACCACATTAAAAAATGTTAGGATTTTTGCTTATTTGAGAGGGGGGGCTTATTTAACTTAGAAAAGACCTAGAATAAAGGTAGAAAAGCTCAAGTACAAGAAGGTTGGAGGTCATGCAGCCGAGGATCAGAATCAAATCCGAACTTCCAGTTGGTAAAAAGACCACCCCGGATCAGTCGACACGAAGTTTAACAGTCGTGATTGACCAATACAATCTATCATTTATTAGTTAAGGATAAGCAGGGGAGGGGAGAGGGGGCTTATTAACTTTCTTCAAATGAAAAGGGGGCCTCATCAGAGGGAGGGGGCTTATTTGAGAGGGGAGCTGTATAGAGAATTTACGATACATGTATTTGGATAATCAATAAAATAGGATTTGTCTAACCTGGGGTGGGTCTAGTAAGTGGAGGAGTGACTGGTTTAGTTGGAGTGGTCCGACCTAAGATAAGAAAAGTAAGAAATTAGTCAGTTGTTAAAGTAGACTAAAGGGCTATTCACGTTATACATTCACATTGGCCGTTTTTATACTAAGGACGCATTATTCGTCTGGACGAACTTGGGCAAATATTTTGTAGTTCGTCTGGTTATGCGTCTCAAGTATAAAGACGGGCGCAAGACACATTATGCGTCTAAGACTACCTTTCGTAGTGCGCCGTTCAAGACGTATTACGAAGGATAGTTCGTCCACACGTACAATGCGTCTTGTGCCCGTCTTTACACTTGAGACGAATAACCAGATGAACTACAAAATATTTGCCCAAGTTCGCCCAGACGAAAACGGTCATTCTGGAAGGAGTTCACTGCATCTCCACCTATTTCTCTGCATCGGTTTACATGATACCAAGACGAAATTTTGTTCATGTATAAGTCATTCTGGTTTTCATTCTGCATGAAATTCTCGTTCGGGTATGAAATTTCATTCGGGTATCATGTGAAGTGAAGAGAAACTTCGTTCCGAGATTAAAATCGCAAATGTCGTAAAGCACGAACTCATTCTGGAACAAATCTCTTTCATTCCCTAATGTAAATAACTTCTTAAATACGAGTAAACATTAGAAGATGCCAACCAACCTGGTTTAAAGCAGTTTTTCCTCGCCGCTCGAATTTGTTGACTAGTCAATGCAACGTTATACACTTGAACGCAAGTTATTTTTCCACGGAAGAATCGTCTGTCTCCCACGCGCGCACCCATTCTGACAGGGTAATTAGTGGCTAGTTTAATTCTTCCAAGGTATCTCTGAGCTATTTTCCTGGAGTCCAGGTACAATCGAGCGTAACCAGTGTTTCTATCATAAGTAGCCCCCACCCAGCGCCAGGTACCCGGTCTTATTCTGTTAGTAGCAACGGGTCGCGTGAACTTTTTGTTTCTCTTTACAAAACGCGCAAACAGTACGTTTCGACGAACCATCCAGAGATGCATTCCAAATCCCCGGGGGTTGTAGTTAAAGATAGGTCCTGGTGATTCTGGATTAACGTAGCCAAGAATCGTTATGGAATTTTTCGTGTCTAGTCCACCTTTGTTCGGAATTTCTATGAAACTGTCAGGACGCCCTCGGAACTTGAAAGCACTTCCTGGTTGGCCGTTGGGTCCCGAGACAGGCACGACACCAACAATTCTTCCGGGTTTGTTTCTGGTTGGACTTATATCCTGTGCGCCATATTTGGATGTCAGAGGGAAGAATGCCATAGCGGGAGGTAACGCTGCCAATCAATATTAAAATATTAGAAAGCAAGAACTGCAATTGTTAATATTTAAACAGTTAATTGCCGATAGTATAGGCTAATCGTGGCATGAGTGTGTCATAATTAGACAGCAAATGATAACTAAAAGCATTTAACTGTGGCCTTACAAACGATCAAAGACGGAGCATTAATAGCATCAAACGGGAGACTGTTCCATACAAGTACAGCGGCCAAAAAACGAGTACTTGTAAGCATCATCAAACGTGGGTAAAAGGCTTGTAGTTTTTTTGTAGGTTCGTAAAATTTACAGCACGACGGAACAGTTTAACTGTCATTTAAAGGTTGACTGACCTATAAATAACCTAATCCCGTTGTTAGTAAACAGAGGTGATTTATTTTGTCAATGCATTAGACGCTATTCCATCCCTGCGACGATCTTCACTTTCTTTCATCTAAATTTTCCTTTGAAGTATTGTCATAAATGTAAAGTTCAAAAAACTTTCTAGCCTGTTCCAGGCTCCAAGAGTAGTAAAGCGTGGACACGGTCAAAACTGATGCAAAAAACGCGCGGCGACTGGGGAGAGAGAAGGCGGTGGTCTCTCCTTCTTTTACCACCACCGCACCCTTCCAGGGCCCTGAATTGGTTAACCGCCTTGAATTGGTTTACGTCTTGTCTTATTTAGCTTTATTTCAGTCCTTTTTAGCTTTAATGACTATGTACATTTGAGCTTTTATTTTCCTTTTAACATTTAAAGCACTAGTTGTTACGCGCTTTTGATCATGTTTGCATGGAAAAGGCGCCCCGCGTTATAGATTTTTAATCATTATTATTATTCCCATGATCACGCGCGTCTTATTTTCGCTTCGCTTGTTTTCTACCACCTGAGCGGAGCCTGGGACAAGTTGACAACCCTCTTATTACCTGGCTGAGGAGTGGTGGGAGGTCTTGTAGGCGTTGGCTCACCTGTAAGTACAACAAAGGAATATGACGGAATACAACAGTATAACAATAAAGGAGATCTAAGGCGGCTGAGGACCTTATCAAACGTTGCAAGCAACCACCCCAATAGCACTCTTGATAAGATTTTAAGAGACCTAAAGCACTAGACACTGAATACTGAAGTTGAGTGCAGAATCAAAGTTTTCTGTTAAGCAACATTATCAGCGTATCCAATCTAACTACCACCGTTTAGATGTTATTAAGCAGGCTCACAGGTTTTCCCACTATCTATCACTGTGAGAAGTGGGGCAAACATTGGAAGTTCGAAGTGCGTCCGGTTAAAGACGCTTAAAAAAGTGCAGTATATTACAAAGTGCAATTGTAAACTCAAAGGGTAACGGGTAAGTTAACTTAGGTACTCAATCCTAAAAGCCCACAAAGTAAGGCATTACCTGGTCCAAAACAAATATTCTGCACGTTCTTTATCTGTGGCCCTGTCAGGGCATCCTTATAAACTTGAAGACAGGCGATGCTACCCCTGAAAGGCCGCCTACCACGAGGCGCCCCACCCACCCTTAGTGGGCTCTTTGTAGCCAGTCTGACCCAACCAAGCTTCTGGAAAGCAATAGGACGAGAATTCCGCCAAATGGTTCCAATCCCCGATCTTTGGTTGTATGTAACAGCAACGTAATTCCACTGCCTCAGCAATATTGCACGCCGCCTAGTCTTAATAGTCTTGGTTGATCTACCGTTTCTTCGAATAAATCGAGAGTATAGGCTGTCGCGGGAGCGAATGCCAAATGTGACTCCCCTTGGTTTATACCGTATCATTGTTCCTGGTCCTTCAGGTCTGACCCATAAGATAACAGTTATTGAATTTTTGGTATCCAGTTTTCCGTTGTTAGGAAACTCAATATAACCTGGCCTTGATCTAGGGAACCTCAGGGATCCACCCGGTTTACCGTTTGGACCCGGGCTAGGTCGAACATTGTACATGATGCCTGGGCTATTCTTTAGTGGGCCAATGTCCCCCGCTCGAGTCCGTTTGTTCAGTGGGAAAATACCGACAGCCTTGGGACGTTCTGTTACAAGGAAACAAAAAGACATTGTAAATTGTAAATTGTAAATTGTAAATATTATATTATCCACTCCCCTCGGGGCTCTTCAGGGATAATTTACAATAATGGTTGGCGAACTTGTTGCCAGACTACTTATGGCGCAGTTTACAAACTTGTAATGAAGGAATGAGGGATGATGTTCACTGTGATCCACTATGTGAGTGCGCTTTTAAGATAGACCACCACACCGGGAACAACCCTTTACGAACAGTGCGCGGGTTCTTTAACGTCTCAAAGAGAGTGCACGGTTCTATCATGAAAGGGGTTGATCAAAGAAATCCAACAGGGGTTCTATCCTATTTAAGGAGAGAAATAATGGATAAAAACGAAACAGCTTGCAAAGCAAGGACAAACGCAACTCAAAGTTCTTACTTGGACGTCTCGTAGGTTTCGTCTGTGTCTGAGTCCTGCCTCCAGCTTCTATAATTTTATTGAAAAATACATTAATTGCGAAAACAAATACAAAATAAATAAACGAGTTTCTTTGCGGACAATATAGACACGGCTGCGTTTTATCTTAACCCAAGGACTCTCGGAAAATAATGAGATCTTGGGGAAAGTTTTAAATCCTTTCAAGAAACTCGAAGTTCATGTCATATCAAGAACAAAATCAGTTGGCTGTACTTCGTGTTTTAAACTGCCCGCTTGGTTTACAAGCCCTGTTTGAAAAATAAATTGTAAAGACGAGGAATTGTGATTTAGTTAAAGTACCTCTAAGCGTTCCAAATACGAATATTAAATATACGGAAAACTATTAGATTTTCGCGGTATTATTATACCTTTATCCTTGTAAGCAAAGGTGTCTTAATACATTAGCAAGTAAAACACATCAACGATAAAATCGGACGATGTTTCGGACTCAATTTCAAAAAGCAAAGTCAATGACACCAAACAGCGATTTTCATCAATGATTTTTAGTTAACTTAGTTGTTTTTTTATCATTGTTTTTTAGCTGACCATGAATAATTTTATCATATACGAAAGAGCTTTCATTAGAGAGAGAACCCCAGAAAACAGATGCTTGTACCAAATGCCGCAAAAGTCAAAAAGGGATCCGGCGGAATACTTGGACACCCAAGCATCTGAATGAGCATATACAGTTATAGCAATATCGTATAATTATGATTATTAAAAACTGAATCATTGGATAATGCAGTTCTAGAGCTCTGATTGGCTTAGCCATCATGGTATATGAGCCATTATACCATGCTCTCCAAATAAGGTAACTGTACGCGTCTGCTCAAAATTAAAAACAAGCGGAAAATCGGTTGTTTTTACAAATAAAGTGGGAAGAATTCTCGATATTTTGTGGGCGTTTTTTATAAAACAATAATTCCACTCGCCCTTTTTTGATATGAGATGATTATAGCCAACTCATATCCAACGCGCACTCGTGGAGTAATTGTTAAAGAGAGAGTGTCGTATAATGGTTCCCCATACCTCTCTCTCCCCTTATTGAGAACTAGATTATAGGTTTACTAATTCTTATTACAAACCTGCGCATACTTTGTCCGTTATACGCTTCACAATAGTTGCTAGGCCCTTGAAGCTTACTTTGTAGGCATGTTGAGGGTCTTTTGCCGTAGTAAGAATTTCACTGAGAACAGCAGCAGGTCCCACGCCAACGCTGAAGACATCCACTCCTTTAGCAACTAACCTCTGTATTGGCCCAAGGACCCGGTCTGAAGACCTCCCCGCTGTTACCAAAATTAACGTTTTCTTGCCTTTACCAGCAGCAAAAATGCGTCTCAGTGCTAATTTCAGGGCCGTTCCTGTTCGTCTTGCGGTGCCGAATGGTTGAAGTAGTCCAAGGATCCTTTTTATTTTATTGCGACTGTTATACTGACCCAAAGTAAGCTTTACTTGAGGGCGGTTAGAGTTAACAACCAATCCAAGCCGAACGTTCTGAACGGAAATGGTGAAGGAGTCGACAATCTGTAGAAGGAATCTTCTTATAAAGGAAAATCCCCTTCGAACGACAGGAACGGTGTCAACAACCAAAACAAGATCCAGCTTTGCGTTGCAAACTGTATGTTAAGGCAACAGAAGAACATTTACTTTCAAATCCAACCTGTTTGAGTCAACTATATAGCAGTCCTTATAGACGCAAACAATCTCATGCCCCTTAAAAACTGTCTCATAAAGGGTTTTCATAATGGTTGTCATACTGATGGGAAGTAGAAACATTTCGTCAAATGCTAAATTAACACAGAAAAAGAATTATCAGTTGTTTGGTTAAAAAGTGTGTTGCCCGGACTGGTCACTTTCAACAACTATATAAACGAAGAACACGTAAGTCTGCTAGCTTCACCGTTTCTTAGCATGTCGAATGTATTTTGCTACGCGTTCTTTTTCTGTGTACATTCTCTCATTTTACAGGTTTGATGAACAAAAGCTTTTTCTAGAAAAAGAAATACGTTTGTAAAAAAGTGTTAAAATCGACTGTGTCTCTCACTAATAATTTCCAGTTAATGGCTGTTTTTCCTTACCAACTAGCTGTGTATTTTGCATGTACCTTTACTAGGCGATGTTGTGGCTCTAGGTCTCGCAGTCGCAGCTGTTGGTCCGATAGGTGTGGTGGGAACAGGTTTCGTCGGAACAGCTGTTGGGACCTTCGGTTTACAGGGACCTCCGGGCTTTGGACCTCCCGGCCCCCCAGGACCACCCGGTCCTCCTGGTCCTCCTGGACCTCCAGGGCCACCAGGTTTCCCAGGTGGAGCTGTTGTAGGCCCTCCTGGACCGCCAGGCTTTCCTAAAACGCGTCAAAAAGGTTTGTATTTTTTAACTCGTCCCCTTTTCGCTCTTAGGATGGGCTGGGAATTGCTCTTGTCGCGCTCGTTTGCTGAAGCAAGGTTAACAATATGAACAGGCGATCTGGCGTAAACATGGCCACTACTGCGACGTTTAGTTGTCTCAAATATTTAACAATTATTCCTCGAGCCCGAATGGGCTCTGAGTCAATAGCCCATGAGGCCGAAGGTCGAATGGGCTATTGAGTCAGAGCCCATTCGGGCTCGAGCAATAATTGTTTTAGTAAAATCCAACTAGTTGGCTAGTTAAAGCTAGACTTTAATCCTTCTTTGCCGTCAAAAAAGCCAGCGATTATACTTGCTATAACATATAGCCTAGTAGTAGCTCAACCAATCGGAACGCAGCATTGATAATAGACCACTAGTTGCATTTTACTAATACTTGATAACCTTAACGAAAATTACAAGTATGTGATGGTAACTTCAGCAAAGGTGGGGCACAAGAAAAACATATAAAATTAGCCCTCCGTCGGGCTGGAGCTGAGGAAAAAAGTTTGGGTTAGAAGATGGCGTTCCCGCGAATGGCAAGGAGGCTGAAATCATAGTGCATGCAGACTAAATAGGGACAGTTATCCCGCCTATTTTAATCTGATTGGAGTCTCCAAGGAGATATGTCATTTTCAGCCCCACCCAAACAACTGAGAAATGAAATGCGAATAGCCAGGAAAATGACTCGATATTATCTGTGTTGCATATAATGTTTGTTTTATGAAATTCCACAAATTCTCGACGCTCGTCGGTCATTGTTTAATCTATGTTATTCTAGATTTGCTAATTTCGCAACAAAAATACCTTTTCTCACCTGGTTTCGGCCTCGTAGGTGTTGTTTTCACTCCCGGTTTGGCGGTTGTTGGTTTGGTAGAAGGCCCCTGGGGTGCTGGGGTTGTTGGTCCCCCTGGTCCACCCGGACCTCCTGGTCCCCCAGGGCCACCTAATTTTAGAAACAATCAAGATAAGAAGATGATGTATAGGGTATGATAAACGCTGTAAAAGACGTTCAGCCATAATATTGATAACGTTTTAGCGTATCCTGATGAGGAGAAGCCAGAAGTGCAACATAACGTTTTTAAACGAAGTGGTTCACCTCTTATCCATACATCTCTTTCAGAGATGCGGATTTGGACTTGTTTATAAAGCCTTCCTCTTTCCCTAGATTATTCCTGAAATTCAACTTTGCGAGGTAATACGCACAAGAAGACACCTTTCTTTGTAAACTTAAGGCCACTTTAACATCCGTTTTTGATGAAGAAGTGTGTTGAAATTTGGGATTGTTACTTAAATTTCACTAGAATTTTCTGGCAGCCATTCTCTGAATATGGACGAAAATGTCACGGCCTTTGATGAACAGGAATGTAATAGAAACAATTTCGCTTAACATATTTGTATAACATCAATGTTTTACAGCTGTAAGCAATAAGTGAAGAGACCCTTAAAGTTCCCCTACCTGGTCCGCCAGGTCCACCCGGTCCGCCCGGTCCTCCAAGACCCCCTGGCCCTCCAGGTCCCCCGGGACCTCCTGGGCCTCCTGGACCATTAGGGCCTCCAGGACCACCAGGGCCTCCTGGTCCACCAGGAGTACCGGGGGAATTAGTCGGTTTAGTTGGTTTGGTTGGCACACCAGGTTTAGCAGTTGTTGGTCCACCAGGACCCCCGGGTCCACCCGGGCCGCCTGGTCCACCTGGTCCTCCGGGTCCTCCAGGTCCCCCTGGTCCGCCGGGAGAACCGGGTGCATTTTTCGTTGGTGTCGTTGGTCTGGGAGGTACACCTGGTTTTGGTGTTGTTGGACCACCGGGACCTCCAGGCCCTCCTGGACCACTTGGTCCACCTGTGTTTTTAAGCAATGAACGATTATGAGATCTTTTAATCATAAATCAGACTAGACATTAAGTGACCTCTAAACTTCTACCGTTACTTAATAATATTAAACTAAATTCCCTAATATATTTCTACGACCACGTAATTCTTCAAATTCTTCTTTTGTTTGACAAGACACCCCTTCGGAGTCAGTTTCTTCAAATCCTTTTTTTTAAAAGCTGAGTCTGAAAAACTTGAGAAAGCTTTTCCTTGATTGTTGTTTTCAGCTGCCTCTTAGACCTTTTCTAGCAAACTATAAATAAGATTTGGAAACAGAGTGCCTATGTTACTCACCCTAAAAAATGGGGAGACGCTAGCCATGACAAGCCAAGAAAACGATCTAACAATGTTCAATGCAAGTTCGTTACTGTACGCCCGTTGAAATTGTATTACTGCTCAACGATTTTTGTATATGTCAGTAAACTTTGTATTCTCTTGACTTAACTTCAGAAAGATGATTTTTTGTAGTACGCATTTCACATATTTCAAATCTATGCAGCATTACACAATTCTATAATCTTTTTACGGCCAGCTTTATTTGGCGTGCAATTCAAACAAATTCACAAACCTGGTCCGCCAGGACCATTTGGACCACCAGGCCCTCCAGGACCACCTGGACCGCCCGGACTTCCTGGCTTGCGAGTTGTCGGCTTCTTTGTGGGCACTCCTGGCGCGGGCGTTTTGGGACCCCCTGGTCCACCAGGTCCACCTGGACCTCCTGGTCCTCCTGCTCCCCCAGGGCCTCCCGGACCACCAGGACCGCCGGGTGTACCTGGAGGCTTTGTTGGCTTCGTAGGTTTTGTCATTGGAGGTTTTGTTGTTGGAGGACCCCCAGGGCCTCCTGGTCCTCCGGGCCCATTAGGACCACCGGGTGTACCCGGAGGTTTAGTTGGCTTCGTAGGTTTTGTCGTTGGAGGACCGCCAGGACCACCCGGTCCTCCAGGACCACCAGGACCTCCTGGACCTATAATAAATTGACATTAAATTCCATTTACTTCTGCGAACATAGTTTGTCCGTTTTTGTTTTCGCTTCAGATACCATCAATCTTTAATTTTGAATTGATTAGAAATAAGATGCTATTTTACTAATGGCTCAAGGGCGCTCCCTGACAAAAGTCAGTGGTTAAAACAAATTTCATTGTAACCGTTTTTTAATTCTCCGCCCATTCCAATGTTACTCTACTGTTTCATATACGACCATCGTTTAACGGGAGGAAATGAATGATCAACTCAGTTAACCGCCCCTTTAACAAATGCTATATTCTATGCTATTAACTCCTTCTGTATAACCGTACATACCAGCTCAAATTAATAACATCTTAATCCGGAGAGCTGGTTCGATATATTTTCGGACCTTCCAAATTTAAAAAACACGTCATAAACTACTTTTTCGGCAGACTAATGCCAACAACAACAGAAAGCAAACCGAAACAGCGATTATCGCTTAAGTAAAAGAGTTATAAGTCTCGATTCCCAAATTTCCGGCTATAAGGACACTAAATCCACCAGTGAGAGACCTAAACCCACGTAAGGTTAAAGGAAAAAGAGGTCATGAAAATTGTTCAAGTAAAGGCAATAAATGAAAGTTATAAAGGAACAAATCTGTGTTGCAATTAAGCGTTAATAATGATGATGATGATAATGCTAATGGTATTAATGATGCTAATGATAATGATAACAATAATAATAATAATAAAGAAAAAGGAGCAAACCTGCAGGGCCACCAGGGCCTCCAGGGCCGCTTGGACCACCAGGTCCTCCAGGACCCCCTGGTCCTCCCGGACCATTGGGTTTTCCAGGTGGGTACCGAGTTGGCGTTGTTCTCTTCTCTGGCGCTCTCGGCGATTTCGTTGTTGGTCCTCCTGGGCCACCGGGACCTCCTGGACCACCAGGGCCTCCTGGTCCCCCTGGTCCTCCCGGTCCACCAGGACCGCCGGGACCCCCTGGTCCTCCAGGTCCACCAGGGCCACCTGGACCTTTGGGGCCTCCTGGACCGCCTGGTGATCCTGGCGTTTTCGTTGGTGTGGTGGGTGCTGTCTTTTCTCCTGGACGTGGTGTGGCTGGTCCACCTGGCCCTCCCGGTCCTCCCGGTCCTGCTGGCCCTCCTGGACCTCCAGGACCCCCTGGTCCACCAGGACCACCTGGCCCTGCCGGACCTCCGGGAAGTCCTGGTTTCTTGCTTGGCTTAGTAGGCTTGGTTGTTTTTCCAGGGACAGGTGTGGTGGGTCCACCAGGGCCACCAGGTCCTCCTGGCCCTCCAGGACCACCTGGTCCAGCTGGGCCACCGGGTCCTCCGGGTCCTCCAGGGCCTCCGGGACCTCCTGGTGTCCCTGGAGCCTTTTCAGTGGGTTTCGTGGGTCTAGTAGATACACCTATGATAACAAAATTTTGACAGTTCTTTGTTTTATGACCTACAGCATGTTGCGGATGAAAGCTATTAGGTACTGGTAAACACAGATATGACCTAAAGCCCCGTGCAAACGGACGCAACGTTGTTGGCAATTAAATCCCAGCATTGTTGGATGTTACATGTAGCCTCCGTTTGCACTCCCTGTTGCGTGTTGTTGTGAGTTGTTGCGACCGTTTGCACGTAGCTTCAAAGCATGTGGGGGGGGGGGGGGGGGCGCTCTAACGATTACTGCAAACAGTCTGCATGCTCAGACGAAAAGATAGTATTTTTACTGGCTACTGACAGTCCTGATTAGACTTATCATTGAAAGCGAATCAAGATTTGTCATTATTTTTTACCATGGTGTACTCTATGTTATCTTCTTTCTTTGGTTGGAAGTTTACACACATCTTGTAAATTGCACGCATAATAAATACTTTATTTGTTATGTTAGTTACAATTGGCAGCCTTTACGACGACGGAAAAAAAAAACATCAAAAAAGCAAATCAACCAAAATAACAACTTTGCATGTGCATCACACTTTTTTTGCACTTCGTCGATGTTCACCGCACAACTGCGACGTTAAACTTTCCTTTTGAATGACCGAACATTACCATTAGTTTTTGCCCGTTTCTGCAATTATTCTTTCTCTGTATCGCATTGTGTCTAACTACTAGCGTACACATGTCGAAACTACGAAAAATGCACAAACTGGCAGGAAGAACGTGTAAGAACTTAAAGTTGGTAGTCTCTTGGTGTTGCGGACGGCTGCGATCACTAAATGACGTAATACAGAAGATTAAAAATGCAGTGAACAATACCCACATTACGAGACACCCAATCTAAGCGCAAAACTTTATTATGCATATCTTCTAGGAGATATATAACTCAACTGTACCTGGTCTTTTAGTTGTCGGTCCACCAGGTCCGCCTGGACCTCCAGGACCAGCTGGGCCCCCTGGGCCTCCCGGACCTCCAGGTCCCCCTGGCCCATTGGGTGTCCCTGGACGCTTTGTAGGCTTTCCGGGCTTGGTAGTTGTCTTGGGTCCGCCGGGTCCTCCTGGCCCGCCTGGACCTCCTGGTCCTCCTGGTCCCGCGGGTCCCCCTGGCCCACCCGGTCCTTTAGGGCCTCCCGGTCCACCGGGGCCCCCTGGGCCTCCTGGACCACCTGGTTTACCTATGAAAGAAAATCAACAAGGATTAGAAAAAGAATATGACAGAAAGTACTACAAAATAGGACATTGAACTGCGTGGTTTTCAGGCTCCGTTTACACGGGTGCAGACACATTTTGAACGACAAAAACGCCATTCACGTAAACGTGTAATGGGGAACCGCGAAACCGTGTAAGTTTATGAACGGCAAACTATGCAAGTTTTTGACCTGATCAGAAGTGGGTCAAAATTTTTGACTGGTAGGGTTCCACTCTTACGCGGACTCGTGCAAACACCTAAACCCTGCAAGTTTTTGCACAGTTTGCGCGGTAAAAACTTACAGCCTAGTTACGCGCCTTTCAGTTTGATAAAGAAAGCCATTCCAATGCTGACTCCGGCAAAATTTTTACGGCTTCGTGTAAACAGTAATGTAACAGGATTTGGACGGTTCCGTGTAAACGGGTCGCACAGGTAAGAAATTGGTCTGTTCAAAAATTTTTCCGGACCCATGTAAACGGGGTCTACAGGTGATACTAAACGAGACGATTCGCAACGACGATTTTTAGCGCAACACAGCGTTGCAACACTGTTTCAAATGGCTACAACATTGTTCCAACATTGCAACGCTGTGTTGCGCTAAAAATCGTCGTTGTGAATCGTGCCGTGTAACATCACCTTAAGAGATAAAGAACGCTGGCGATGTACAGATTTTCCACTAACATAATATGATTATTTATGTAAAAAATTGAGAGATGTCTATAAATTTAGCTCATACCTGGAGGCTGCTTTGTTGGTTTTGTTCTTTTTGTTGGTTTACCAGACTTTGGTGTTGTTGGTCCACCTGGGCCTCCGGGACCACCTGGTCCCCCCGGTCCTCCAGGACCGCCGGGGCCTCCTGGTCCACCAGGACCTCCTGGTCCGCCTGGGCCTCCTGGACCTCCAGGGGATCCGGGTCCTCCTGGCGTTCCTGGTTTTTTCGTTGGTTTCGTTGCTAAAAGGAGGATAATTGAGACCTTTCAGTTTTTCATCCAAGGACCTGATCTTACCTAATACTTACTTTTCTTGCTGAAATTGACATTAAGCTTTTGAAGAAAAGGACAGTTAAAATATGCTTAACCGATGGCAGGTAGGTCTGCAGGGTAAATGCATTTTAAAAAAATTTTGTTTGTTCTCTAGGAAAAAATAGAGAAAACTTTAATTTCAAAATGAACTTACCCAGTACGGAAGCCTTTAGGAAAGGAGGACAATTTGAGTAAACTTGAGGTACAAAAATTGCAGTGTGTAAGTGTTTCAGTCTCTTGACTCAAAGTCAGATACGAAATAGTAACGTTGGTTTCGTTTAAGCTCCTTATGAATCTTTTCGTCAACTTTAACCAAAAGCCAGCAAAATGTGAGCGCAAAAATGCAAGAACCCAATAAGGAGAAAAGAATTACACGGTGCAAACCTGGTTTTGTTGGTCCCACAGGTTTTGTTGGTTTGCAGACACATGGTTGAAGTGAAGACACAGAAAGACGGCCACCAGCACCTAGGTCAAGGCATGTGAGAAAATCAATTCATTCACAACATTTAAACTTTGACTTCATTTAAACAAAAATTATATTTCAAAACTTTGTCCGAAAAAGAGAGCAAGAACTGTGATTGGTTTTTTAGGTTATTCCTAGTTAATATTGCTTTGCACATCTTTACCGCTCATGATTTCACGCGTGATTAGCGCGCGCACATTTAAACATGGAAGTTTTTGCCTTGCGACTGCAGATCATCAAAGAGAAAAATCTTCATTTTCACTCAAACGAGTATGGTAACCTACCATTTTTTCCTCTTCTTTGAAAATGAGCAATAACTTTCTTTCTCTAAGCATGCACTTGTGAATATAATCCTACGGGTATTTTAAGGAATTATTGCGTATATTTAAGTTGCGGATGGTGCTAAACTAGTATGGGGACACCCCAATTTCATTTCAAAATTTAATTTTCTATGACATAAACAGCCAATTATTAAAGGTTGACAAATCTCACTGCTGCCTCTATTTCAGAAGAATGACCTTAGCATATTAGAAAAAGGTACGTCTCATCTCCCTCTACCTCCCATCCGAACCATTGACGTTAAAGGAGCTGTGTCACGAAATTCAGCCAAATTAGGAAATTACAAAATGCCCGTTAAATTAAGAGAAACATAAAAATAACCGCTTAAAACTTTAAAGGAAGGTTAAAATAACATAACAGAAACAACAGATGTCACGGATGGGCAAAACTGAAGAAGATTGAAACGGATTGAAATTAGGGCTTTTGAAAACTGTTCAGCCCAACAGTTTTTCAAAGTTGATCTCTGCTGCTTGCAACTTCAAAAATAATGCTCAGGAGACATATTTGATTGTCGGATCTCTGATTTTGTCATTTACATGTAATTTCTTTGCTTACTTTAAGTTCAATAGCGATTGAGGGCGATTAATTGGCAAAATTAAACAAAATGAACTGGACTGCCGTGACACAGCCCCTTTAATACACAAGCACGAGAAATACACAGAGATAGCGATTTTCATGAGCTAATGTCTTAAACAAAAGTGTTGTCTGAGAATATATCACAGCTACTTACTTAAGCAAATTGCTTTCTTTAGATCGTTGGTAATGTACTGCAGCTGCTTAAAATCAGACGTAAAGACGTGGGTCTTGTCTGGATCAGTTGCCATAGAATCAAGCTCCTTTGCGTTAAAGTACCTTCCCACTCCTACTGAGAAGATCGTGATACCGCGGGCTCTTAATCGCTTAGATATGGCATGCACGTCATCGATGGAGCCACCGTCAGTAATAACCACGATCACTTTCGAGGCTCGTGACCGCCTACTTATTCTAAACAGTCGCCTGTATGCACTCCTTAAGGCACGACCGGTTCTTGCTCCAGTCCTTGGGTAATAAATTGGACCGTTGAGAGCGGAAAATAGCCGAGTATTGCTCTGGTATCTGTCAAGGAAGATGAAAATTTTGTCACTAGTGTTCCGTTATAGAACGTGGAATTTGCTGAGATTAGTATCATTCAAACTTGATGCTTGCTGTATAAATATAGCACAAGTTAGTAAACAAAAGACTTCTGCTTTAAGTGTACAGCTACGGAGCCCTTCATGGTCTTCTCCAACGTAAAGCAGGGTGATCTGTTTGCCCTAGTAAAGTACCAGTTATTAACATTTATATCACACCTTGTTTATTATGAATAATGGCACCTTGAAATCGTCATTCTTCAACCTAACAGCCGATATACAAAGCCTGCTCAGAAGCAGCGCACTCATCGTTTAGTCTGTCTTTGCATCTAACAGAGATTCGAAGAGACAGGCTAGGGGAATTTTCCTTCTCTCATCTGGACCCAAGCATTTAAAATGAATAATCTTAAAGTATGTCTGCCTCTTAGTTCCCCCCCCCTCCCCTCTGATATCAATAGGGAGCTTAAGCAACGACGACGGCGACGTCAACGCGCACGGCAAAAAAGCAACGCTTTTTTGTACATTTCTTTGCCGTCACTGCACGACTACGACGTGAAACTGCCTAATTTCACGTTTTGTGGAGAACGTGGACACAACACAACGACTTTGTTTTTATTTTCCTGAACTTCGATACAGTCTATTAGATTTCAACTCCAGAAAAAAATTGGCAACACTTGACGAAATGAACGAGATGGAATAAGCGCGATAAAGTTTGAAGCAGCGTCAATACAACTTTTAAGTGACGTTTTCGTAGCCGTAGCCGTCGTTATTGCTGAAGCTCCCTAATCTTTTACATCTGTTATCTCTGCTCCAAAATCATTCCCCAAGCTCTTCCTTTAGATATAACTGAATGAGCCTCATCTATCACACCAAATGAGTAAGTCGCTTTCAGACCCCGCCCCCCCCCCCCCCCCCCACCAAAAAAAAAAAATTATTATTTTAGCTCCTGAGAATGGAGGCTGTGGGAAAATCAACGTTGTCGTATTCGTTTTTTCAAGAGGAACTTTTTAACAAATGAAATAAATTTGAGCCACTTAATACGCATGCCCACCTGCGAAAACCAAAGATGGTTTTTGGTCTTGTTCCGTAAACAACTAAAGACACTCGAGTGTTGGTTCGGGAGATCGCGAAGCCCATCGTGAGACCTCGGACAAAGTTGATTACTCTTCGGAAGTTACCGACACCATATCTTTCAACACTTGAAGATCCGTCCACCAGGAAAGCCAGGTCGATTTTAGCACTACAAGCTGTCGGGGTAAGAGAAATAAACGGCGATTAATTCATTAATACATTACGACTGACACTTTCTAACATTTTAACTTAGAGACTACACAGAAATCGTAGTTTTAAAAGAATCGTCGCTAAAAGACAATTCAGGGCAACATCAATCCTTTTGCCCAGTTTTATGATAATGTTGGCTGATAAATGTATTTCTCAATAAGATTATATGAAAGGTGTATCAGACTCACGATGGCTTATTGGTGTGTGTACCAACTTACAACAGAAATTTTCTCTTACCTTGAGCTTTTGTTGGTTTTGCTGCGGAGAGAAAAATTAATATAAGTTATAAAGTTTGCAAGGAACTTGGTTCAATGTTAGATAACTGCCAACAAATGGCTCAATAGGATCGGCCGATTGCACCGTGTTACAATTCATTGATAAATAATGAAAGAACAAAGCAAAAAATTTAATTACATTCGGTAATGACCAGTCTCATGTACTTCGTTCTTTCCCCTAATCCTCAGGGGTAAGTGTAAATTGAAATATATCGAAATTGTTGCACTGTTTCCCAAAACACGGTCGATGTATTTATTAACTCATCCCGTATTCACTTTTTCAAAGCCAATTGTTTAAATTCATTATTTATTTGTCAGACTCCTCAAAAGTATTTTTTTCTCCATCGGTCTACTTTACATCTTCGTTTTTTTCGAGTACTTCAACATTGCGTTATTTTATTTTCTGCGCCCTCTTTTATCCGTTTTGTTTCTCAGCATTACTTACGGCAAGGTGGACACATTCCAGGCAGCACTTGAGGTGAAACAGCAAACGACTGGTCAGCAGGATTATCAATTCTGTTTTCTTGCTTCATGGAGTCGTCATTAAAACGTCCCTTCTCCTTGTCATCATCATCGTCATTATCATTTTCATCCTCATCTCTTGTATCGTTGCTGTCGTCATCTTCATCGTCGTCTTCATCATCTAAATCGTCGTCTTCGTCGTCTACGTCTTCGTCGATGTTTCCGTCCTGACGGGTCCCCTGTTTTTCCGACCCTTCTTTTTCGGCCTTTTCATCAGCTTCTTTTTCCTGTTCTACGGCCTCTTTTTCGATTTCATCTTTATAGTCGTGCGGTTTAGAAGAATCGTCTTCGTTTTGTTGTGATGTGTCTTTTGCAGCATTTTTGGGAAGATAGTTTTCTGGCAACTTTCCGTCGGCATTTTTCTCAGGTTGTTGTACAGCAGAAGAATACTGTTCATTGGAGGCACTAGCAGAATCACCTTTCTCTGGAAACACACCTTTACCATCGCTATCTTCAGAAAAACCGCCGTAAAACTGTTTTTCATTTTCTCTTACGTTATACCCTGCGTAACTCTGATCAGTTCCGTTATACTCCGCTTGGTCATCGACACCTGAAATAATCTGTTTTATTTGCGGTGAGGCGTCTTCTTGATTTTGCTTAGTTTTCTCTCCATCTTCAAAAGAGATCCTTCTGGTTGCTGCCTTTACTGCGGTCGGCCGCGCTTTAATCGGCGCAGTATCGGTTCGGTCTTTAGTAGATGGTGCATTATTGGAGACAGCATACTGTGGTGGTGTTGGCACAATTGGAGACTGAAAGCTGAGGAGAACAGGAGGCTTGTAGCTGGAGTATCCGGGATAATTACCGTATCCTTGGAAACCGTTATACCCACCATAGTTTGAACCACATGGTGGTTTACCTGAAATAGAAAAAGAGTAAAATTGATATCAGTTTCTTTCGCCTTTCCATTGCTCGCCCGCTTGCACTTACTGAAATTCTGGCACAGACTAGCGTATCATAGGAACCACTTAAAATAGAGGTCAGGAAAAAGAAGAGAACACCCTGAGGAGTAAATCTCTGCCAGTCTGTCAATGGTGTTATGCGCGCCCAGGCGACTTATCAGAGACCTTTTTGATTCTGGTAAATTCAAAATTTGAGCATCCCAAGTCATGTTCGCAATCAGGAAAGCAATCGCGCGTAGCTGTTAGGCGGAAAAGGAACATGTCCTGTTAAGATTCATTAACTGACTCACCTGGGCATACCATACTTGGTGGACAACATTGCTGGCTAGAATAGCCATAAGGTCGTGGGGCTCCCCAAGCTATGATAAAAATAAGATAGCAATAAAAATTTTATTACGAATATAGGCACGACCAAGAACATTACTTCTGTTTAAATTTGGGTAATATTTACGCATTGTGCAATGACTGTGTGTAGCATGCAATTCGCGTGAACTTAAGCTGGTGCTGTATGGGTGAATACGTGCGTACAATCTTCGTTTGTTCCATTATTCTTTAAGTTAAGAAGATATAGGGGATTAATTGTGTCAGCTTGTCCCTCAGCATAAAAGCGAAGCTCAGTTCATTCAAGTCGAGTTGACGAAGTTTATCCCCCATATCCTAAATTTAGACAACGTTCACAAGGCACCACAAAACGTATAATGATCCGAAGTGAACTTCATTAGTTTAGGTGTTGCGTTCACACGGAATCATCTTAACCGTACGAAAATTTAGACGCCTAAACGTTCAAAGTTCCGTGTGAACAGAGCGAAAATATTGAACGTCCCGTGTGAACCAAGTGTCCGGTCAAATTGTTCAGTGAGATGAAAATTCGTCTGATGCCGTGTGAACGTCGGCTTAGTCACATTGGTATGATCGTAGAGCATTTTCTATTCAAATACAAAAAAAGCAGTCAGACCAATTCCTTGCATAACAAGTTATGTGTCTTATATACCTAAGTTTTGCCTCTTCACTGGCTGTTCATCTTCTTCATTATCGGTAAGGAAATGTTCTTCTGATAACTTTTCACTTCCGTCTGCCTGTTCACCTGTTTCCTTGATTTTCTCGGCCTCTTGCTCAATTCCAGTTTCTTTCTTTTTGTTTTCTTGCATTGCGTTCATCACCTCACTTGCACGGCTGGCGTGTTGTGAAGAAGAAGACTGTCCCTTTTTGTCATCTACGATATCACTACTTTTCTCTACGTCGTCTAACATGGTCGTTCTATTACCTTTATATCCCCCGACTCTTATAATCTCAGTGTCCCTATCATTTCCGTTTTTCCAGTCGCTAGTATCATACGTGTTGTTCTCCGCGTTGGTGGCGTTTGTTTCTAACAAAGTGTACCATTCACTTGAGTTGAGATTTCCCTCAGGGACGTGACTTAATGAATCATCTGTGGTATTACCATTATCTTCACTATTATCTTCTGTACCTCTTTTTTGACGAGTATTAGCTACATAGTAATACTCCGTCGATTGTTCGGCATTAGCGTCATTGACATCGACATCTCTTTTCTCTCGGAATGATGGTTTCCCTCTCGGGAGCATGTCCGTTGAGAGGTCAGTTCTCAAGTCAGCATGCGTATACCATTCTTGAGTGATACTGTGGTCTGCTAGAAGAAGCAACAGTGTGCTTCTAAGCAGTAAGGGAACTAGCATCTCAAACCTGAAAAGAAATATAACATCGGTTAAGTTCTATTAAAATATACCACTCCCTTATTTGGCCTGAATGGGTATTTGCCATCGAACAAGGTATGGTTTCCGGGGTCTCCAGTCTTTAAAAGGATAAAACAAATTTCATTTCTTGGCACCCTTAACAGGGTGAACAGGGCGTGAACCAATCTCGCACCCAGAGACTTCTGGCTTTTTGGTCAGCGTGGCAAAAGCTAGAAGACTCCGGGTACGAGATTGGGCGTGAGCTTACGCAAAGCGCAAACTACATGTGTGATACAAGCCTGCGTAGGAAGCGTTTCCGTGCGGTTTCGGAGAAAATAACGAGGAACGAGAGTCAAAGACCGCGCATTTCTCGCGCGGCTAAAACCGAAAATCTCGTTCCTCAGTCTTTCTTTTCTCCGAAACTAAACGGAAACATAATTCTAATGGACAAAACAATCAGTTTGTAGGCGTAATGAGCTGGAGTAGGGTCACCAAAAAAAAAGGTTATTTAACTTTAAAAGGGTAATGAAATGAATGGATTTCGTCTTAAACAGAATCAGACTTTGCGGGCATCGGTGGCACACCCCCACTTAAACTTACCGTAAGAGCCCTAGCCAAAAAATACACCGTAACTTTTTCATTCAAGATACTTTATGCTTAAATTTTTTAAAGAATTCTACCTTTAACCATATCATATTTATTTTATCGAGTGGAGCATAATATTGCCTTCACTACTGAAAAAATTCAACCGTGTTAACACACTAACAAGGTTTGGAAGCATTACAAATTTCAAAGAAACCCAGATTAAAGAGAACCAAGTCTTTCTCTCGGAAATACAAGACTATTAATAAAACAAAACCCGGTGGCAAGAATAACAACAGTGCGAGCCAACAAAAAAACCTAAGTTCTAACTTCTCTCCGATAAGTGATCATCTATATAACTGCTTTTCCGGTTGTTGAAAATAGCAAAGTTCACGGGACAGTACAATACCATATATCTAAGCATAGTTAGTAGATATGACGAAAGACATTCTTAGATTTAGGAGAAAAATCTCGTCTTTCAGTTGCCACCCACTGGTTTGTCCTAACACAAAAGACAATACACTTATTGTCTAGTGAAAGAGCCATCGAATATAGGTTAAACAGCAGTAGGTTCTTATTTTCATAAGGTTGTGGACGCCTGGATTTGGGTCAAGTTTATGTTGTTGACTTAACACAGTCGTGTTAACTCAATCCTGATTTAAGAGTTAGAGATAACACATTTTAACATCCACCTAAATAAGGCAATCAACTCCACAATTTATTTTTACTTGCAAAAGAATGTTTCCAGGAGCCCCAAATGAATACGATTGTCATATACGTAAATAAAGAGTTGAGCAAAGAAATTTGAAAGGTTTTCATTTTTTACTGCGATCAACAGAAAATTTCCACCAACTGCAACAAAATCCCTTTTTTCAATTGTTTCACTTCATAATAAAAGGATATTTCAGTCGTTATGTCTATTGGTACAATGACTTGGTCTATGAATGGCACAACTCACCTTGCAGCTTACATTAATACATTTCGCAGGACATTTTCCAGAAAAGGAGTCTTCAATTAAATGCAATAATATGATTTTATAAGAACGCGACTAAAAAATTCATGTCTTATCATTTTTATCTCATTATTCACCTGTACCAATCAGGTCTGTTTAAAACGTTTCTGTCAAACAAAAAAACTATTGCTTATATTTTAGAAATATGTGTCATCACTTATGGTAATGTTATTAAAAATGAAGTGTGTCATAGATACTTTTCACTCCCCAAAATGAATTTTTTAATCCTATATTTTTTACCGGTGCGATCATAGATATCAAAACAGACTGATTATAAAAGCGGGGAAAGTCAAAAGGTGAAACCCTTGAAGGCACAATTTTTTCACTCAGCGGTCACTAATATCGTCAGTTGTTACGAGGTGGTTTATATTGTACACTGTAGAAGGTCAAGGCCAAATACAGTTAATTATAACAAAAAAAACTGAATTTGTCAGAGCTTTAAAAACAATTTTAATTAAGTTAAATTCATTCGATATCAACTGGTCTCTCTCCTTAACTTCCGCCCAAACGTTTCACAAGGGTTTTGGCAGGTATATACATTTTTGGTTTGTAAAAATAACGGATTTGTTTTAGCTGACCCTTTAACTACAAGCATGATAAAATACATGGTCCTGAAAATGACCTTATGCATTTCTTTACAAGTGATCTTTTGAAATCCAAAAATTCAAAAGAGTTAATTAGTTTGGAAGGGCACCAATCATTTAACGTTTGTCTTAACTGATGATACGACGAAGAAAAACGCTTTGAAACTTACACAGGTGACATCCCAGCACCAGCACACTAACATAAATATTCTCTTTGAATTCTAGTAAATTCTGCTACAGGTAATACAGTCGAACCTCCATATGTGCGACCACCTCCGGTAATCGACCACCTCCCATAAGTGACCGCCTATCCAAAACTCCAAACTTTTGCCACCCAAATTACTATACTCGGAACCACTCGTAAACGACCACCTTTCGTAAGGGAACACTTCCCATAAGTGACCACCGACCTGAAACAACAAAAATTTCCAGCTCAAATTACTATACTCGGAACATCTCGTAAATGACCACCTCTCATAATTGACCACCTATTCAAAACACTAAACATTTTCCACCTCAAATTACCATACTCGGAACATCTCGTAAACGACCACATTTCGTAACCGACCACCTACCATAAATGACCACCCATTCAAAAAACCAAAAATTTCCAACTCAAATTACCATACTCGGAACATCTCGTAAACGACCACATTTCGTAAGCGACCACCTCCCATAAGTGACCACCTATTCAAAACACCAAACACTTTCCACTCAAATTACCATACTCGGAACATCTCGTAAACGACCACCTCCCATAAGTGACCACCGAACCAAAACACCAAAATTTCCAACTCAAATTACCATACTCGGAACATCTCGTAAACGACCACCCCCCATAAGTGACCACCTATTCAAGACACCAAACTTTTCCCACTTAAAGTACTCTACTCGGAAGCTATCACTCGTAAGCGACCGCGTCAACTTTTTGTTGACAAAGTTTTAAAAAAATTTGCATTGTTGTTAACCTCTTGTAATAGACAACTTGACGCATGGTCTCTAGATCTTCCCTGTATGTACTGTGCTAATCAGAGTACTGCAAGTAGTAAAAAAGTGCACATGTCATATGTCGGAAAAGACTCCCTGTGGTTCGATTCTTGTAAGCCACCACCTTCTTGAAGTGACCACTGACTCTTCATATTTTGGGTGGTCGCTTACAGGAGGTACAACTGTAGTCTTAAACAACAAAGTTAAGAAAATGGTAGTTGGTAGATGATGGAAAACGGAAGAACTATTTGAATTGTGTCACTCGATGTCCATTACATATTAAAGGTAAAATTGAAATGTCAGCGGGCAGCCTCGTTCCCAGTCGTCTTCGGCGATTTCGGATGTGACGTCACCTGTCAAGCTTGGCGGGAAGGTCAGCACTCGTTAACATCCGTCGAAAGGCCCTTGGACACCTTATGATTTTTACAAAAGGTAGAACTGTTTTCTGCTTTTATATCACACTTAAATGATATTTCAAGCTGGAAATCATTTATGAAAGTGCAAGTCTCTTCGATTTAAAAGGAAAAAAAAATGATGTGAAGGGCAAGAGGATTCGACCCTATGTCCTAAATTGCCATTACACCACACAACCATCCACTAACCACTAGACCACTGGGGATTTGTTGGATGGTAGGGAAATAATTAAAGTACACTTAGCATCAACCCCAACCCAACAAAAGAACCTAACCCGTTTCGAAACAGTGCTTAACCCTAATAAGTAAAGGAAGTGCTTAACCCTAATTAGTAAAGGCAGAGCTTAACCCTAATCTGTAAAACGCAGTGGTTAACCGGCTAACCCAAAACGATAGGGAATACTACTTTGTGTAAACTTCATAGGGTGTCCAAGGGCCTTTCGACAGATGTTAAAAAGTGCTGACCTGGCGGGAAAGTTCGCCGAGGACTCGCGCTATCGCACTCGGTTCCAAGCCTCCTCTGGAAACTCGGATAGCGCGAACTGGCCTGGGTACGAGGCTGGTCAGCGGGACCTTGTCTCAGACAAACGGCTAAATGGTTCAGTTTAATTAATAACTGAATTCTCGAGTAAACAACTCAAAATTCCTTTTGTGTTAGCTGCCGTGCAATTGCTTTTCACGTTGGAGAGAGGCCCCTTTCAAGAAAACGGAGCAGGGACCATCACAGTGTGGTTTGATGAGCATTATTAGTTATTACAATAAATTTGCCGTTGTACAACAATATAAAATAATATTGGACAAATGACGTCACGCTAAAGGCAGCGACTCAGCTATCTCTGAAAATGGCCGGAAAATTTCAAGCGTTTAGCGACTTAATAACCGAATTGTTGAAAATTTTGCTGTTTGTTTTGTAGACGTTTTTACTACATAACGTGTGCGCGTGATTTCAATCTCATTTCAATACTACATTCAATTATACTGTTGGCATAAGATAGGGATTATGACAATAGCTGTCAAACGTAGAAAAGTGTGCTCATGTTACTTTTCGAGATAGGGATTTTCTACTAGGAGCGTTTTAGCATGGTTGTGTTCTACAACAGTGAGACTGAATTGTGAGCAAACGGGAGAAATTATATCGTAAAACATTGTGAGTTATCTAATTTCCGAAAAAACTAAAAGTCTTTATTAGGGACCACCAGAGGGTGTCTAGAAAACGACGACCTAGAAAACGAAGACATACGACCTAGAAAACGACGACCTAGAAAACGACGACCTAGAAAACAACGACCTAGAAAACGACGACCTAGAAAACAACGACCTAGAAAACAACGACCTAGAAAACGACGACCTAGAAAACGACGACCTAGAAAACAACGACCTGGAAAACGACGACCTAGAAAACGACGACCTAGAAAACAACGACCTAGAAAACGACGACCTAGAAAACGACGACCTAGAAAACGACGACCTAGAAAACGACGACCTAGAAAACGACGACCTAGAAAACTACGACCTAGAAAACGACGACCTAAAAAAAACCGCGGGGAGTGGGGGGCGCTTGATAGAAGTGTGCGAAATGCCCCATCCCCGGACAAAACCATAATAGCATATTCATAGCAAATCTCAGTGTAATCTTATCAAACGTGCCAACACCCACGCAAATCGCTCATAGCCGCTAGTTACCCGGGGCTGGTTATAAGTAATGCTAAGGTCAAAAGGTCTAATTTGCACGTGCAGCACACTTTTTTGCACATCGTAGTACGTGAAGACGATTCTCTCAGAACCAAAATTTCTTGGATGTATTTTGGACACTTTCCATTCACGCAAAACTTAAGAAACTTTGGAAACAGCGGCAATTGGTACAGTATTTCCCGGAAAAGTTCCCAGACTTCCGGAAACGTTTCCGAAAGGCGAACCATTCAACCAGAAATTTTAGACATTCGGGAGCAAATTTGAATGCGGAAAGAAAACTTCCCGATGATAATTTTCGAAAATTTGCGTATATATTGCGAAAATGCTGTTCCATACGGTACTGCATGGAAGTTGCCGAAAATTTAAACCAGACGTTTTGATTGAATGGAATGGCCCCGCATGCAAAGGTAACCAAATTTGTTACCAATTGTGCTCCCTTTAAGCGAGCGCGTGAGAGCTCCACTAAAAAAGTTTCTCAAGTCAAATTTTCCTTTAGTATGGTCAATGAAGTCATGATTCAACCTGACTGGCTACTGGAAGCAAAAGCTTTGCTTTGACCTATTTATTATCCTGATATCAATTTAAACAAATTTCCATCAAATCTAAATTACCTAAATAATATACACTGCTTCACTGGCGCGTCGTTTATAGCGGTAAGTTCAAGCCCACATAAATCAAACAGGAAATAAATCAGACGTGCCGTTTTTGTGTTCACAGCTCAATACCGTAAACAAACAGTTTATATTTTGAAAATAAAGAAAGAAGGGCTTCAACATTTTCCAGTACCTTTCCATACATGAAACGGCAGCATACCGGTAACGAGAATTGTGAAATATTATGTGGGACACAATGAAGGTTGACAGGTTGACATGTCATCAGATTTGAACTGTATTTAAACTGTAAGATTTGAATCGTATCATCCTAGGAGTTTCTCTTTCCTCACAGGTCCGATAGCGTGGTATATATAAAAATATGCAGTGAGATCTCCGGTAGAACTTTTGAATTGTTCAGAAATAAATTATTACATCATGTGAAATAGAGACAACGCCGCAAAGCAAAATTAAAAATTTCACTTCGGTTCATCTTTAATTCTTCCATCACTTTCACGCAATGCACAATGCAATGTCCAAGACAAAACAATAGCTCCTGCGACGACACTAGGCACTCTGTAACTGCTGTTTAAAAATGCGAGAGACGGTTTTATAAACCGCGTTATGAAAATAACGCAAGAACAATAGATGTAAGTATCTCGCGGGGTACATGTAAGGAAGGTTACGTTAATGAATAAATCAATCGAGCTTTTCCGCCTAAACGTGAAAATTTCCCAAATTTTGACTTTTAGAAATACTTCTTTCCCCAAACCTCTTTTTATTAACACACTCCAGGATCGCTCATGAAACTAACCCGTTATACTTTTAATAAGTAAACACCAAGAGAGGTTATCCTCTCTCGGTAAACACTTTATTGTCCACCACCCCAGCCAGTTCTAGAGGGGGAGGGTGTTTCCTTAGGAACTGGTTAGCTCAAATGACCACCAAGCTTTAATAATTATTCGATCTAAAAGAAATACATTTATAAATTGGCAATCAGAACAAACACAAATCGTCTTAATCTAGTAGCTAAATTCAGAAAACTTCAATGTTAACTTACTTCTGTGGCGGGTCGTTACAACCATCGCACTTTACAGGTTAGCAAATTCTTTTAACAGATTCTTTAGGTAAGCGGATTTATAGACAGACTGTAAATTATTTTCTTTCTCACTTCGATTCTACTGAAAAACTGGTTTGAAACACAATAAGCTAATACAATTCTTGTCATCAAATAAATCTATCCAAGAACAAACAGGTAACGTTTGTTTGATAAAAGAAACAGAGGGGAGATCTCTTGTACCTTGCATTTCCATTTCCACCGTTTAATTCCTTGGCTTCATACCCTTAGCCGGTACAAATAATATTTACTATTCTTCTAAAATTTTCCTTCTTCGCCCACCTCTCACCCCTTCATAATTCCCTCCTATCGTCCTCTTATTTCCCGCCCTCTGTACCCCTCTAACCCCTTAATCCTTCGAGCTACCCTATCACTGTCGTCGTTTTCTAGGTCGTCGTTTTCTAGGTCGTTGTTTTCTAGGTCGTCGTTTTCTAGGTCGTCGTTTTCTAGGTCGTTGTTTTCTAGGTCGTCGTTTTCTAGGTCGTCGTTTTCTAGGTCGTCGTTTTCTAGGTCGTTGATTTCTAGGTCGTCGTTTTCTAGGTCGTAGGTCTTCGTTTTTTAGGTCGTCGTTTTCTAGACACCCACCACCAGAAGAGTTCACAACGACGTGAACCCCTATGAAATGTACTGATTAAGAAGGGAGTCCATTTGCACTCTGAAATCGTTGACTTGCATAACCACTATCTGAGAGGTCATTAGAAGCTGAACAAGTATGTGCGATAAGATGGGGTTGGGAAACCAACTCTTTTACACAAAATAACACCTTGATACTATTAACAGCTGACAGGGAACCCCCGTGACGAAACGAACAAAAGGTGATAAAAAGGAAATCGGTAAAGAAGTGAAGTCAGAAACAGTGTGATAATGAAATACACAAAGATTCAATTAACTTAATCAGCACATTAAAGGTACTCACACTTCATCATCCATCAACAAAAAGCATCTAATAGGTTGTCAACATCAGCTACTGCTCGATTTTCTTCAAATCCTTGATCAGGATGTGCTGGTCCTTCAGTGCACTCTGCCATTGCTAGTATCGTCCAGTCTACTGACTCAATAGGTGAGGAAGAAATCCATAATTATTGGTTGACTGAAAGTTGAAAAGGGAAAGTATTTAGGAGAGTGATACTCAGTAGGGCTTTCTGGTCATAGGTGGAGAGTCTTTGTTTTTTTATAACCTTTAACTGAGAAATCTCTTATTTCAATGGCCTCTGGAAACCAGTGGAAACATACCTGCTATTGTATTTCTAGCCGAATTTTTGAAAACATGCCTCAAGACGGCCCAGAATATTCGCACAGGAACCTGGTGATAGCCAGGTTTCTGGTCAATGAGGTGAGAATAAACATAGCGGGCTTGCTGTCCTGGTTGGTCTCATTGTTAACCTCAGTCCCCAAGCTAACTCGCCATGGGTTGGGAAGAGGCCTCCATGTCAATCCCTAGGGGGGAGGGTGCTGCCAAAGCGTGTTACTGTCCATTAGTCTTGCTCTGGGAGAGTCAGTGGACTCGTCATGTCTGCCTTAAGTTTGTCATGTCAGATTCTTTTAATGTTTGAAGCCCATTGACCAATGAAAGAATTCCCCTCAAGCACGTGCTATGCTGGGGGGTGGAGGGGGAAGTAGGGGGGTGATGTGGCCTTGAATTCTCTGCTTTCAACTTGCGTAAGTCTCAAGCACCCTCTTTCATGTAGAGCCTTCCAGGAGCTGGAGTGTATGGCCAAGCCGAGAGTGTCTTTTTGATGGACTTGAGCCTCGAGGAGCCAGCTGGTGCAGTTTTCATCAATCCGGCTAGATTAGGTTTTGGGACATTGTTTGCGGTTCATTCTTCGGGGGGGGGGGGGATGAGATCTGTACTCCCTATAATAGCCTACATGGGGAGGCTCTGCCCAAAAGGGGTACCTTTTCCAGGCTTCAGGAAAATGAAAGGGTGGGGATTTCACTGATTGAAATTTATGAAAAAAAATTAGTGGCACAAAAAATCAGCAAACTAAAAAGTGTGTGAGAACCTGAAAAAGTGAGAAGTGGACAAAAACAAGACAGAAAAAAGGAGAGGAGTAAATACGTTCCTAAAAAAAGGAGAGATGAAGCATATGCCTCTTTAAATTAAAGCAACACTATGGGTGGTACTGTCTCAAAAAGAAAACATTTTTGACTACAACAATTTACACATCAGTGTAATAATTATTAAATGAACTTGTTTGGTGTTGGTCTATAATGAAAACTACCCCTATGGGACCTAGAAAAAGATGAATGTGACCACTTTATGAAGATGAATGCTCAAAGAGGTCAGTTTTGAGACTTTATAAATGCAGGTCACTACATAAAAGGTAGCACATCCACTTAATACAAGATTGAATGCCTTTAGGATGAAGAAAACCAGTCTCTGTCACTAGCACACCATGGTAAACAGGCATAGGTGGCAGTAGCAGGGGGTCCCCCCACTTTTGTAGAATGTTAAATAACTTTCGTTTATTTTACCACGGTCAACTCATTAGGACTTAAAAACACTATTTTGGAAAGTTCAAGTAAATGTCGACTCCTCTGTTTAAAACAAGAAACAACATAATATAACCGGTTGGATTGAAACATCTCATTTTTTATCCACACTCCCTCCCCCCACCCCATATCATTCTACTTGTTAAGAACATCTTATACATCTTATTTAAATTCTGCAAAGTACCTAACTATATTAGCATCAAAAAGTTTAAAATCCCAAAAGTCAGTGTGATGACAAGTGATGACAAGCGAAAGAACTTGTCACAGTACTTGCACTTGTGTGGTTTTACTCCTGAATGTATAAGTTCATGCAGATTGCGATCTGATGACAAGCGAAAAAACCTGTCACAATAATTGCATTTATGAGGCTTCACTCCCGTGTGAATTACTTCATGTTGATTCCTGGTTGATGACCTATTAAAGCACTTATCACAATACCTACACTTGTAGGGTTTCTCTCCATTGTGAATCAGTTCATGTTGTCTACAAACGGCTTCCTTGGCAAAGTGCCTATCACAGTAACTACACTTAAACGGTCTCACCTCGTTGTCACAGGTGGCTTGTTGTGTTAATATATCAATTTGTCTTGGCTTGTTGATGTTTTCATCTTCCTCTGTTTCCATCCTAAATCTGGCAAATTACAAATAATAATTGATATCTTGGGGTAGTCCTTGCCTTTATCTCCTTTAAAAAAAGTTCCCATTAGTTTTAAAATGAGAAATGAAATACAATGTAGTTACCCAAAAGTTTAAGCATAAAACAAATACTACTTGTCTTTTGCCTCATACAACAATATATTAACCCAGCACCCTCATGATTTACACCTCATTCAATCTCCTAAAGACCAGATTTCTTTGCTAAGTACTCACACATTTACTTAAAATTATGGTTTTGACAATGTACAAATTCAGGGGAAAAAATTACCCAATAGACCTTTTTCACAATTATTGCCATCTTTACATACACTTTTTAGGATTGATAGAATAAAAGTATAATGTCAAAATACCAGCAATCACTGTCAAGTTTGTTTATTCTCTCAAAATAGGACAATTATTTACTATAATTTTAGTCACACACGTACAAAGTTTACAGTTTGAGTTTTGACAAGTTTTACTGCTTGCTGTGAGGATATCTAGTAACAGTAGCTACTACATCGAAAAAAAAGTGACAATGAGCACTTTCACCCATAATTTGCCATAACTGTCTTTAAAATATAATGTTCTTCATTAATCACTTTCTGTTGTATAGAATAAACAAACTTAACCACGATTTCTTGAATTGGCAGATTTTTTCAGTTGTCTGCCCACTGTGAAACCACATGACATCGCTTTTAGTCCCATCAGTCCTAAAGTGAATGCAAAGATGGCAGGTAGGGTGAATAAGGTCTATTGCTAAGAAGGCTGTATGTCTGTTTTGTTTTGTTTTGTTTTGTTTTTTCATGACAAATCACAAAAGCCTACATGAATGTTACATGTAGGCAACTGCTATTTTTATTTTCATGTGAAAATGTGAAAAACAGAACTTAAGACTGTTTTAAAGTATTTGTGCTCAAAAGTAAGAATAATTACGCCAAATGGTGGTTCAAGAACAGTAGTGGTATCAAAGCCAGACACACTTCCCACTGTGATTTGTTATGAAAATTTTGACGACTGCGGGACAGTACAGGGCCCGCTTCCTAAAACGCTGATTAACTCTAATCCAGGATTAAAATTTTGTTGCACTTTTTGTATTTACTTTCCTATTCATTGCTTAGAGTAACGATTTGTGTTATCATTACTGTATCTTAGAGTAAAGACTCAACAGTATTTTGAAAGCTTGCGTTACATGTTGTTGGAAGAGAAAACCCTGCTTAAGATTTGGCTTAATCTGGGGGTTAACCTTAATCATCTTTCGAGGAACTGGGCCCAGATGTACATTTTAAAGTTGCTGGGTATTCTGAGGTTTAGCCTTAAGCTTTAGGAATGAGCTTAGTTCAAGTAGCCTGCGTGCAGTTGTCTCCTTTTTCCTTTGTTGCTCTCGGAAAAGGGACGACAACAAAGAAAATATGACAACACTCTGCACATAGGCTAAATTCAAAGAAAAGTAGTTTAAAATGCTATTATAATTTTTGAGGAGGCAGATAGTTACCTTTATATAGAATTTGTATAGAAGATCTGGAAATTCCCTGAAGCGATAATATAGAATAAACAACTACAACCAGCGAAGCAGAAAAAGTCAAACAAGGACAACCACTCTGTCATCCGAACTCGCCGCCATTTTGATTACTGGAGCCCAGTCTGTGTGAAAGTCTGTGTATGATGTCTATGATCGTCCCATAAGACTGGGCACTAGTAAACAATATGGCGGCGAGTTCACCGATCTGACTGCTTTTCTTCTTCGGTTCTTTGAAGGTATCACCGTTCGAGGATATTTTTCGATCTTCTCTCTGAAGGTAAGAATAAGTCTCCCAGAACATATCAGCAACGTGTAATGTGATTTTTCTTGAATACTATAAATAGATATCTAACTAAATTCTTCTATCAAATTAAAAGTTAATAACTTCAGTTATAACTTACATGTACCATATGCATTGTTCAATATAGTATTGTATTAAAATATTATAATTGATAGAAGCCTTAAAGTTAAAGTTAAAGCTAAACAGTTCATTTTTCAGGTTAGATACAAGATCTGGCCTTGCAAGGGAACAAACTGGTTAGGCATAAAAAAGAACAAATTAAAAATTATAAAAATAACAATAGTAATAAGATTTGGTAAGATTATCACTCGGCCCAATACTTTTACTATGCACACTTGTATCGACTCAATTCATAAAAACTATTTGTGTGAAGAAGTATGAGGTTGCTGCATTCATTATAATCAATGAATGGGGCTGTACAGAAATCTTACCAAAGAACTGAACAAAGCAACCAATTTTACTGCTTTAATTGCCCACTGCAAATCATAGACTAACCTGAGATCAGGCCCAGTTTTTATCAGCTTTTGTATATCACTCTCACACACCCGTGATACTGTGGTTAGATTAAGGTTGCAACGCTTATTGGCTGGTAGAAAAAATGTCATAGGATCTGATTTGCTCTTGGAATCACTGGAAGTATATATGTAGAACACATATAATGCCTTGCTCAGCTTGATTAAAAAAAAATTCCACAGAGGAATCTTTTTTGAGTCATGGTTAAGTAATTTTTTGAGATACAGTGAAACCCTGCCTTACGGTCACCTCATTATTACCGCCACTTTTTCGGCCACCTAGCAAAACAGCCATGCATTTTCTTGTAAAAAGCCCTCATTAATGTGGTCAGCCATCAATATGGCCAAATTTTTTTGTCCCATTGGTGTTCGTATTAATGGGGTTCCACTGTATCATAAATAGTGATCACTCCATCTACAATTCAATCAGGGTAATCCAGTTTGATAAGGAATAAGTAGACAAAGTAGACGGGAAGAAACTATCGGTAAGTGGGTATGCTTCTGTTAATTACTATTTATTTAATTAATTATTTATTCAGATTTTTTGACATTTAATTTGGGTTTTAAAACTTACAAAATTCTAATTTTACATTTTTGTAGAAATAGATTGCAAGCAAAACACAAACAAGTTACATTTGTTATTTGCCACGTAAAGGATCATCATATGAAGCAAGAACAAAACACCAACAAAGGTTAATTCAATGAAACAAGATACAAGCAACAATGTGGCAAGACCATATAAATGCAACTATTGTGATAAGTGCTTTACCTATCCATCATATTGGAGGGAACATGAACGTGTTCATACAGGAGAGAAACCTCACAAATGCAAGTATTGTGCTAAGTTCTTTAGTAAGTTATCAGATTGCAAGCGACATGAACATACACATACTGGAGTGAGAGCCTATGAGTGCAAGTACTGTGATAAGCGCTTTACTCAATCATCACATTGCAAGCAACATGAACTGACACACAGAGGAGTAAAACCTCATCAGTGCAAGTATTGTGCTAAGTGCTTTACAGATTCGTCCAATTGCAAGAAGCATGAACTCACACACACAGGTCTGAAGCCTTATAAATGCAAGTTTTGCAACAAGTGCTTCAGGGTTTCATCAAATTGCAAACGGCATGAACTGACACACAGAGGTGTGACATGTTATCAGGGAGGAAATTGCTAGAAACCCATTTAATTTATTGTCATGTTGCAAGATACATCAAGGAATTCACACAAGGCAGTGGTCTATTCACAAGTTTCTTAAGATGTTGCAAACCAGTTATACATAATTTATTCAGCTATTGGATCTTTCAAAAGAATTGAGTACTCCTCCAGAATATTATATCCACATGATACTGTTACAAAATGATCTCTGCCATTTTATTTTTTATGCATTCATTCTTATTATGAACACAGTGCTTTTAGTTTGAAATAAAAAATTCCACTCACACAATTCATTATGGTTCAAGATAATTCCAGTTAGTCATGATTGTTTATCAGTGACTGGGTAATTTATCTGTAAAATCTGTAAAAATACTGTTTAATTGTTTAATTTTTAAAGGCAACTACACTGCTTCTTTACCTAACCAGCAATGCATTTCGCAAAGCAGATTTAGTTTTATTTTGGCCACAGGATATCGTAGGTGTCAGAGGTTTTTTTTGTACCTAATTCTGACAGTGAAATGTGAAGCACTAAGAAAAAAAATGTTTCATTGCATGGATGGATCTGGCTCTGATTCACCTCTGCTCTTAAATAAGGCCCAGGACATTTGCGCTACGTTCCATTTAAAAATTCATTTTTTGGACTGCAAGAACGCTTGCATAAAATGTCGTCAGTGGAGGAACAAAAAACCTCCCTCTCATGATGTTTTCAAATGTTGTTGGAAGGTGCATCTCAGTGCAATACAGGGGAAAAACTGAAACCAGGTTTTTTTCACCACCAAGCCAAAATGAATTCCCAAGATAGTTTATTTGAAAAGAATAGCCATGCACAAAGAGTGTAAATGCAAAGAAGTCTCTTCTCCAATGATGCTTGGGGGTGAAATCTGCTTGTCTGACGTAAAGCTATAGGCATTTAGGGCCATAGCATTAATGTTTGCTCTATAGAAATAGCTACAATTCACTGCCAACCAAAACTGGCTTCAAGTATTCCAAGAGGCACTCAATAAGAGGTATCTGTGATAAAAATTAATTTTATTTTGAAATATAAATCACAAAACTGCGAAGCTGTACTATACTTGGCAAAAGTTTTCACTTTCTACAAATAATTTAAATGTCACCAATTTTCAAGTTTCAAAAAAGGAAAAATAAGTGAATGCTTGCAAAACAGTCAAACAGTCACAGGTACAAATTATGGAAGTTGGCTAATTCTAAATTTGCTAATTCTGTTGAAAGTGGATGAAGTGCCAATTTAGGTAACCAAAAATAAGTGAAACTGACCCTGCCTTTTTGCTTAGGGTTTTTGACATGAATGTTTTAATTTATGTTGGTATTAAGAGCAAAATATATTATTTATGTTATAAATATAAGCTACTTTAAGGCCACCATTTGCAGCTGAAGCACTTTTTCAAAGATCTGACGTATCGTATGGTATTTTGCACACGTATAGATCACATAAATAATTGATTCTATCTGTACAATCATTTTTATCAACAATCAAGAAGACTGCTGTACTATATTTTTGCAAAAGTTAATGGATTAATTCTTCATTGATGTGATTCTAGCACATATCCACTGACTCTTGAAATTGATGCATAGTTTCTTTTGAAAATGTTTCTTGTAGAAGAGTGCAGGCACTGGTGTCGTGGGAACGGCCTGTCATCAACCTGCATAGCATACTAGAACGACAGCTATCATCACAGGAATGGCCGGGTGCAGATTTCCAAAAAAACCTGTAACACAAATTATTAGCTATTATTGGGTGTGGCACGACAATATTACAGTCCATTCTCTCCAGACAGAAAAAGTGCGATTTAAGACTGACAGGGGTGCAATATGGCCCCTTTAACATTACTGCGCAGTTATTTTGTAATGCTTTGAATAAGGGAGGAGCTTCATGAGGCACCCAAGGGAAAAGGAAAATTTTGAAAATTATAGAGTGTTTTCACTCACGTGGTCAGCATCTATGCAAATTTATTGGAACAAAAGAAAGCGTAGGCATAAGAAAAGAGTACAACTCCCAGAGGATTGGTTTGGGACACCAACATGGCCACCGTTTCATTGTTTTGGGACACCAATATGGCCACCGTGACGTCATGTGAAAACACTCTATTCAATGAGTAGAGCATCTTTCCCATTTCAACTTCCAAAATTTGTAATTTACACCCCTGCCTGAGACAATATGGACAACAAGCATCCCATTTTTTATGTGGACTTATAGTGCACAAGCCATGTTACACTGATTGCATACTGATAAATACAAGGGTGAATTTGAAAGCTGGATTCCCAACAAAGTTCTACATCATGCCTGGTAAATAATATTACATCACTTCAATGACTGTCACTTACTTGTAGAATGTGTCAAAGAGAGTCTTATTAGCTGCAAAGCGATGAACGAGGTTGTTCCAGTCTTCAGGTAAAAGTGATGGCATATCATAAGCGTCCTAAATGCACAAGTAAGAACTCGAGTCAATACGAATGAGTCACAAAAATGTTTAAAGTGGGAGTTGAAAAGTAAACTAGTAAGGCTAAAGGAGTAATCATGTACATGCATATATCAAGCTGACCTTTTTCTCATGTGTTAGACACGTTTTTTTTGCTCTAGGAAGTAAACTCAAATATTACTGGCTGTATATCCAAAAACCTAATAAGTTGACCCAGGACTAATTATTAGCCTGTGTATGCAAAATACAAGGACCACTGCCCTTATTGCCCAAAATAAGCTCCCCACCCCTCTAACTCTGTGTAATAAGCAGCCTCCCCTTTGTCAAAACTAGCAATAATAAGCACTTCCCTTCCCATCCCCTCACTTAACTAACCTCATTCAAGGTGGATGTTCAAGGAAACAATAAATTATAGCATCAATATTACCTTGGCATTATACTCCAGTTTCCACTGTACATTTCCCTTATTTGCCTCCACTAGGTCCAGGATGTATGTTTCATGATTTAGGACAACCTATAGCACACAACGAGAGTTTATTGACAACAGACAAAGAAACTGTGTTTTAGAGTTACAGTTACAATCACTTAGTCTGAGTCTTAGTCTTAGGCCTCATTACTTTACAATGCACATGCCATTAATTTCACAGAACAATCTACTGTGTACAGGTACCCTAGAGCTGTTGGCATAATCTCCATCCACTTCATATATTCTGTATCCAGGATTGTGGGTTTGGTACGTTGTAACACTTGGTCCAATAAAAGCTATGCTGGAAACAAAAACAAAATAACTATGTTACTTAACTTGCTGTGACTATACCAGTCATTCAATCATCAGCATAATTTATATTAACACAGAAACATATTCGCAGGGCTCGACGTTGCGACCCGTGGGGTCGCCAATGCGACCAGCTTTTACTCAGTGGCGACTAAATTTTCACGCCTGGTCGCCAACCTGGCCCCCAAGATAGGTGACTTTCTTCTTTGGGTAAACGTACACTAATGATAATTTGTTATCCTTTACACAACTAACGGATAGCTAACGATTTTTCTAACGCTCTAACGTTTTGCCCAAACGCTCTAACGGTTTGTCTAAACATTTTAACGATTTGTCTAAAGGATTTAATGATTTCTTCCAACAATCTAAGCTACGTTTACTTGAAAGAGGATTGTGGAATGAATGAATTCGACGAAAGACTTATCGACTTTCGGACAAATCGATCGCAATTCTCAACAGATCGTCCCGTGTTTCTCCGGGAATGACTTTTAGCGCATCGATATTTAAAACAATTCCTTTATGTCGAACATGTATCTCGATTGCAGAGTCGATAGCAGATTAGTCTGATAAAAGCTCAAGCTAATCGAAGCTAATCGAGAACAAACGGCGCTTACTTCTCGAGCTTCGCAATTCTTGTAAACAACTTTACACAAATTTCTGTTGAGCGTGACGACGCAAATAAAAGCTCTGCCGTATTTTATTGACTTCTAATGAAGTAAAGTTGAAGTCATGCTGTTTGTCTACAGACTTCTCGCGAAATCAACTTCTTTGCCCGAAAATATTAGCAACGTTTCCTCTTTCTGGTCTTTCTGGAGACTTTCGATCACATATTAGTCAACCGCGCAATAGATGAAGTTTCACCGATGTTCAGTTCTGAACATGCAAATACGTGGGATGCAAAACAAATTTTGCTGATTTTGTTCTTTCATAACCCAAATAAGTTTTTTTGTGATTCCCAAATTTTGTTGTTTTAATGTGTATTCCATTTCCTGAACCTTAATGAATACCTGTTTGAGGAGATTTGCGCTTGAGTGCGGATTCATTTTACAGAACACCGGCTGGTAATCGAGCGTCAGCGAAAACCATTCGAAAGAAAGTTCAAAGAAAGTCTGAACCATTCATTTTCTGTTAAGGCTAAGTTAAAGATGTTAAGTTTATTTTATCCCATTAGTTCTTAAATATAATTTTTGGCGACTAGAATATTTGTTCTGGCGACCAAAAACGAAAACTTGGGGGCCAGTTGGCCCTAAGATTTTTTTCCGAAAGTCGAGCACTGTATTGACAGTTTAAAAATGTTACCTATTACCACGACCACTAGTTCTCAATCAAGTTCATGCACAATTGAATAAAAGGGAAATGATTCTGGGTAACACATTAGGTGATGGGGCAAGGTAACATGACTTTAGGCATTTTCACTAAAAAATATTGATAATAGACTGTTTGGACATACTGTTGAATCAAAAGTAAAAAAAAAATCAGATTGAACTGTAGAAAAGCATAAAAAGAAACAATAATATTGAAACTACACTGTACAGCTTTGTGAGGACATATACATGTAGATACACAAATCTGGACTACGTTCTAACTACAAAATCACAATTTTGCTTGGGAAATCTTTAGCACATTTTTTATTGATGACGTAGTATGGCGGGTAAAAGTACTTCTGCACGGTGAAAACATGAGAAATGTAACAGAAAAAAATGAACAGCACAAAAAGAGTAATGAGAAATGTACAGCAGAAAAAATATACGTGTGTCTTTACTTCCTTTCTGACCGAGTACTTACAGGTAACTTAAATAAGCTCCATATTAATGAGAGGCTAGGAAGTATGATTCATTGAAATATATACTAGGTTTTCCCTTGATGGAAGACAGTGGATGTCAGTTTGATTTTAATTTCATGGTAAAATAACAAAGCTACCAGACACAGTATTGGTAAGGGCAAATTAAACTGAGTCAGGTATAGCTGCAATAACAACATTCAGCAAGTCAATTCCCACATTGCGTCAGACATCACATTATGACCGTTTTCAAGTTTGATCACGAGTATAAGTACAGTAGAACAGGTGAAGGAGCAAAACTTATTGTAAATGTGCTTTTGTTCTTACTTTGTGGGAATTTTCCTAGTCTTTTCATCATAAAAGATCTCAAACTCATCAGCATGGGTGTGGGCAAAGAACTGTGCTGTTACAGTGCTCTGGTAACGGTTCACTATCTTGTAATAATTCCAGCTCCATGGCTTGAGACAATCTGGGCTTCCAGGCAAAATGTGGCCAATAATATGAACCTGTTCACAATACAAGAATTGGCAGCATAAGTTCACATAATTATTATGGATTACATAGAGCATTACAGACAGTGGATTCCAATTTTCCATGTAGTTTATTTTGCAGCTCCCATATTAGCTTTAACCTGGATGCTGGCATTTGTCAAGGATGAATTAATCCTTGACTTTTCTTTTAACATCCATGTCTGAGTTCCTGGTAAACAATTTTGACGCCCTCCCAGCAGATTGCATTTGCACTGTTTCCTTCGAGGAGGAACTTTACTCCACTTTGTCTCTCTTCAACCTCTCTTCCTCATAAATGTGTACCAATGACATACTGCCCCATCCAGGGGGGAGTAGCAATAATCCTAGGCATGCTTCATGCTAAGGAAACCGGGATAATTAAGCTTTGGCCACTTGGGACTTAGGAGCCTTACCTTTACCAGCAGATTGCATAGTTGGGATTGATTAGATAATCTCACATGGTAGATGTTAATTTACAGGTGTACTGGTACTTAATTTGCTTGTAAAATCTTCTCCCAAGCTCTTAGCTCTGTTTTGCTTGTGCAGAGCTCCAATAATCCCCCCAGTTGTAAGGGATGAATGTGATGTTGCAGGTGAAAGCCATGTTGCTCCTACATGCCGGCCTAGCAGTCAGAATATTGGTCAAGTAGTTTTTCAAATGCCAATTATGGGCTACAGTAAGAAAAATTGAAAATAATGCTGAAATAAGAAGTAAACAAACCTTTTCACCATTGTCTTCTGCTTCCTGTAAGGTATCTGTCAGCCACTGGAGCTGTTGAGCTGGATCAGTGTTGTTTATTAAAAGCCACCTAACATGAAACATCAGCACTAACATAAACATTTTATAAAAATAATTTACCACAAATTCAGCTAGCTAGAGCTAAGCAGGAATGTCATTCTTTTTCACGCGTCTAGCTAATTGCTACACTAGAGCAATAGTTATTACCATGAACAGCAATTTGCACTGAAGTGGAGTGGACACTAGTTTTTACTCTTTATTATATGCCAATCTCTTAATAAGTAAATATTTGTTGTTGTTGTTGTTGTTGTTGTTATTTACCCCCAACCTGGAACAGTCCCTGCCCATGGCCTTCCCCTCAAGAATGTCAGAACACCCCTACTCTTATCCCTTTAAGCCCCAGTATCCACATACAAATTCTCCTGACTGATCTCTATACATTTCCTTAAAGAATTAGTTGAGAGAATTCGATTAAAGATCAAGGATTTTTCTCTTTGGTGATCATCGTATTAATTCTCATAACTTATCTCTTGACAATGTATGGATTTCGTTAGGAGAAAATTGATGTTAGTCACTATTGGTACTTAAAGGGTTATTGCACAGCAGTACAAACAAGAAGTACAGAGTGTATGTTGAGCTCCCTTTTGAATTGATATGGATGAATGAGGGAGACAACACCAATCATCATTGGAACTAATACAAGGTCTTGAATCAAAGCCAATAACAACCACTTTTCTTTATAAATAACCCTGGTTATTGCCTGATCGCAGACATACCTAATAAACCCACAACTCTCAACTCACGAGACTGGAGCTCTTCCAACTTAGCTTACTCGGTAGCAGTTTAGCTCAAATAAAATTGACCTTACTTAATTACTTAGTTGTCTCTGTATGCTATCATTTCAGAACGTGTGATACGATAAATATTATAATGGTACTAATGGTAATACTGGTATAATCAATGCTAACCTGCACCAACAAAAATGTAATCATTCTTAAAAGGATCAGGATGTTTTCAACTGTTACTTAGGAACATTTATTGCTTAAGAAAATTAACCCTTAAGTTAAGGACCAAAAATTTTTAATACTGTATATATATATTTTCTCACCAGTTCATGTTGTTACAGTAATTCATGTTGAGGGACACTAGTCTAAATCCTTTGGACAACAACACTGTATAGTAACTTCCTCTGAAATCAAGAAACAACATACAAAAATTTAACCAGGGGTTGCTGACCTACTTGTGGTTAACACAAAGAAGAATAATAAAATTATTGATTATTCTTTTTAACCTATTCTGCTTCATATGACTGTATTAATAACAATTATTGCTTGCATTGAAGGATGCTAAAAAATAATATTAATAATAATATTTTATGTGTTTAATAGATCTCCTAACAACTTAATAATTATTAAGAAATAACCAATAATAATTCTTATGCAATGCACACTCACTTGTAAATTGTAGGCAAGGCATAATCTGGTAACCAGATCTTCCAGTGGTCTGCTAAAGAGTCGCGTAACCACTGATTTGAATCAGGGCCTGTGACGAATGGCGGTGGAAAGCTGTGTGTAAAACACAATAATATGCAACAAAAATCACTCATTAATTAACTTACTCATCATGTGTTTCTTAGATGGGTAAACATTTTAACTGGAGCCTGTCATGTATAACAGTATGTTGAAGTGTAGCCAATGCAAACTGAATGGCAATAAGTTCACAATAATATTATTATCTATCAAAATTAACATTATTTTAATGTTCTAAAGTTTTGATCGGTATCGAGATCACTGCATCTGAACCTGCAGATACTCGTGACTGCATGCCTTCAGACATAATGCTCACTCAGTTCGATACCCTCATACACAGCTTGGTCCATTTGTTCAGGAAACAGTGGTTGCAATGTTTCTCCAAATATATTCCAAAACAAAACCAGCACACTGGTTGAATAACTAAAACCACTGTCAGTTGAACTAAGTTTGCAAAGTTTTGTCACCTTAATATAGTTTTATATTATTAACAATAAATTATTAAAAATATTGCCAATGAATAAATTTGATCAACCTGTTAACTGGAGCACCCTCATGATTTCCAACTGCAGGAAACACTTTCAATCCTGGAAGGTATTTTACAATCAGTTTGTTGGCATAGTCCAAAGCTGCTATCTGCAGATAGAAAACATACAAAAATGACTCAGATGGGTTCTTTTACTCTTTCCACCAAAGAGAAAAGAAATGACATACTAAAACTGGCAATAGAAATAACTAGTATGGGAGGAAAATGTCCCACAGACTGGTCAGGTTTGTAGTTATCATAAAAGGGAAATCAAGAATTTCTGGAATTTTTTGGCCAGTGATGGCTTATAGGGGGTGATAAATTAACTGCTCAATATAACAGTACTTTCATTTCATATAGGTTTCAATGTATTAAATGTATGGACAGCAACAGAGCTGTAACAGATAAACACTTTCATTTCTGCACCTGTATATTACAGTCCATGATCAATTGGTTCATGATCAATCAATAGACCTTTTTACCAATACGGCAGCCATATTGAATCTCTTAGATTTAAGGAGTATTATGGGACGTTCAGGGGGCACTCGCTCATTATTAATGCTCGCTTTTCAGGCAAAAAAGAGAACTTCAATGTATATTTCTCGGGAAAAAGGCAATCATTTTTACATCCAAACACGGCACAACGATCTTTTTTTCCCACTACAATCTTTTTTCAGGAAAATGTAAAGAAACACTGGCCCGAAAAGCGCGCGTAAATACTGATACAAGTATATCGGATCATGATCATGCCCTGCTGGGCATCTCATAGTACTCCTTAAATCCAATTAATTCAATATGGCCACTGTATCAGTAAAAAGGTCTATTAATTTTTTTTCTCGTCGTGGAAAGGAATGAAACTGAATGAGTGTGGAAACATAAGTTGTTGACAATTAAGCAAATATCCAAACACTTCACCTGATCTGCCCGTGACTGATTCCAAATATTGTGTGGAGGAACATCTCCAGTCCATATGGCATAATCAAACTTCTGCAAAATAAAATAATATAGGAAACAAACTAAGATTAGATTATCCAGACTCATTGGGACATGAGTAAATAGTCCAGATAATCAAGAGTCCAGATAATTGAAAATATGAATATTAATGAGACAATAATGTAACCATTGGGAATAAAGAAAACAAAATTTTTTTGTGAATTAGTTCCTACTTGAATTTATGTACAGACTGTAAGTGAAATAATTGTTTGTTTATCCTTTATAGAGAGAACAGACTGTAGTTTTAATCGATTGGTCTTGTGTTTACATAACCAGTGCGGAATCAAGCATGACTTCCCTTAGCAACCTTGAGCCAATCAGAATTCAGTTGAATGCATCAGAATAATAATGTTCATCTTGTGCTGCTCGCGCTTTTTCAAAGCGAAACAGATTAAAACAGTGTTTTAACCACACATTTGGAAGGATTACTGAACTTTTAATCGTTTCAGTTTTTCAAGACCACATCTTATTAATATTCATGAAAAAAATTGGGACCAGGGAAACAAGTCTGGATAATAGAAAAGTCCGGATAATCGAGGTTTGACTGTACTGTGTGTTAATTCTACTGATTTAATTGGTCAGAGTGATGGTTTCTGCTCACTAGTTGCCATGGATACATTGTGTTTGTCTCTTAACATAGATCCCTTGTAATAAATTTAAATTTGCTGAAAGCAAAACATTCTGATGGTAAAATACTACTCTGATTTGCTACATTACATGTAGTTTGTAGTCATTTCAGATAAATGAACTTGTAAAAAGATGGAAAAAGTTCATATACTGTCATACAGCATGAACTAGAAAAGCTTCATTGAAGAATTCTTGTTGTGGCTCAATAATATTTTAACCCTTGATTAATTTTTTTCCCCTTTGTGTCAGAACCATTATCATATACTCCCTCCTACAGCACACCGGCCAAAAACAAAGAAAGATACTCAACATTTGAGGCAAGGCTAAAATTGAATGAGAACAACAGTTATGTTACATTTTGTAGCGTCCTTATATTGACAGTCAGAACTTGTTATCAGGTAATGGTACATGTTGAAGTTACCTGTTGAGTTGCATTGAGATGTTGGAGCATATTCTCAAATGTGATGGTTGGAATGTCACATTGATAATCTCCGTATTTCCCAGCCTTTCGTTTTCCAGGATCTGAAAAAAGCAAAAATGATAATCTCAATCTAAAGATAAATCCTTCAAATAAGAACCAAAGAATATACCAACCACTTACTGACAAGTTATCCACCTCGGCCGATTACACCCTCCAGATGATCTGCATAATTCTTTGTTAATTAAAAAATTAATTGATGACTTTTGATATTTGTTATTATTAGCCCTTTTTCATAGCCAAACAAAAAACATATTCCCCATGGATCTTTTTGATTTGGTTTTCCAAAATCTACAGAGAAGAGGTTTCATTTGAATGGTAACCAGGACTGTGCTCTACCAGGATTGCTCCTGGCAGAGATCAAAGATGTTTTAAAATATGGTAAAATATTCTTTCTTTAATCTCATTTGTTCTTGTTCTTTCCCTAAATCTTAAATGGCAGTTTCTACCATTATGTCTTCAGTTCTGAATTCAACCACCCCTTTGGATATCCCTCTACTAGCACCCAGTTGAACTAAACTGGCTGAGTTAATATTAAATTTTGGATTTAAACCGATGGGTTCGCTGCTAAATGATTACAATACAACAAATTTAATGTTTTTAGTACTTAAACAAAAACACACCTGGGGGTTTATCATTACTTCGACAACAAAGAGGTTCTCCACAAAACGGATTACTGCCTTCCTGATACAAGAAATCAAGATGAATGTCCGAGAACTGCAGAACTCTTGACACAGGAGAGCCAGGCTGAAAACAAACAGAAAAGTATATATTCTTTTAGCACAAATTAAGTAAAACACATTTTCTGGTGAGGCTTATCATAGTCATACCAATAATTTGAAACTGTGTTGCTGACTTGCAGGTATCCGCACCCGTTGGGAGTTGCAATGAATGATCTGGACAGAAAGTGTCGCATAACAGTGCACCTAATACTTGGAGCCGGTGAATACACCAAACTGAAAATAGAAAGTGCACCGAAAATGACAAGCCAATACGAGGAGATTATTGAAGATCAGAGGAAAGCAGGCATTGTCGAAAGAGCAGAGGAGCCGTGCACAGGTGTACATTCAAGAATTTTACATAGCACACAAACCAGTTGTGTAAGGCACAGCAGAATTGACAGTTACCAGTAGTGTATGACACTTCCGCATGAGCTTTTGATGGTGCTCCATCGCTCAACGGTTGTTTAAATGCAGTACTTAGATTACTGGTGCTACACCAGGGGGACATACTGCACATGTACATTGAGCTACATTCATTTGTAGACGCATGTGCGAATGGAGTATCAGCCTGTGTTTATGGAGTCATATGTCAAACGTCTGGGACCAATCAAGGCCTAATCGCAGCCCGATCAAGACTGGCCAAACAAGGACTGACCATTCTGCAGATGGAATAGGTCGCCGGTCACATGGCCGTGAATCTTGTGGCCAATGTCAGAAATGCACTGGATGGGCTTCCCATAAGCAACACACACTGTTGGCTGGACAGTTCAGTAACTTTGTACAGGATCAGGGGACAAGGAGAGCACAAGCATTTTGTTGCAAATCATGTCAAGAAGATTAGCAACCACAAAGGAGTGACCTGGCATTTTGTTCCCACAGTAGACAGACCTGCCACTCTTGGAAGTCACGGAGGGTGTTTAGATGGATCTCGCTTGTAATGGGATGGTCCGCAACCCAAGGACATTGGCCAGCAGATGTACTCAACCAACCAACAGAAGAAAGCCAAGTCAAGGCCAAACTCGTGAAAAAGGTGCTAGCAATCGCAGTTGATGACAAGATTGAGATTGAAGAAGTACTACATAAATTTCAGTTATGGATGGCCAAACGTGTCTGAGCTTGGATGAGGAGATTTGGAAACAATGCTCTCTGAAGTCCAGGCTTCAGAGACGGGCCCAGAGGAGTGACTGTTGCGACGTCGAGGAAGATTGCCTGGCACTGAATTTACAGCCAAATCAGTGGGGATTACTGGAGTGCTGAGGCCGCGTACAGGGGGAGTATCCAATTTATTTGCCTTACAACAGCATGCTTAGTCCCTGACTCATAGAAGAAGCACACCAGCAAATGCTGCGTGTAGCAGCCTGCGTGGCAGGCGTTTGAAAGGGAAGGGAAAGGAAGTTTTAGGTGCGAGAGAAACGCGAGGGGCGCGCGAGGAGGGAGGGAGGGAAACGCCTGCCAGGAGACCATTGTTTTTCTCGTTTTTAACATCCACCAGGCAAATGTTAAAATCCTGATTGGCCCGTCTTCAAAACACGTCAATCACAGCCTTAATACCTTAATCCGATTGGCTGAAATCAACAGCACCCTACTGAGTAATCTTTCAGTAATCATTTAAAAATATGTTGTTAGTGAGGCGTGATGAGATTTCTGTATGGAATTCATCGTTTTAGAACGATTAGAAACTGAAGGCATCTATTTCAGCTTGAAAGGAGAATAGAAGAAAGCAGTTAAAAGACTCGTATGAAGGAAAAGACCTGTCAGCTAGATGAGCTGTGCGGACTGGTTTTGAGAAGTCGTGTCTCCCAACGGCTTGTTTTACTCACTAGAGGAAAGAAAGGAAAAATCATGCTGCCTGTGTGCTTGTTATCTGCTGTTTGACCTCAAACGCCTACCACGCAAGCTACGCTTTATCAACGACCAGATTGTTGAAGACGAAGCGATCTATAATCCTTAGCAATTTTTGATTTGAAGACTTCTCCTTGCTGGTAATAGACGGTATAAAGCCGTCAGGAACTTACTTTAATAATAATATTGATTGCAGAATTAGCCTCATTGGAGATCTTTGAAGTTCAGCTCTTCTTTCCCTGCTACCAGCGTTCTTTTGTATGCTCCGCTGGATCCAGTTCGAGAGTCGGCAAAGTGTTTGTAATTAATTTCTCCGACAAACATTGCATGCAAGTTGGGAAGTCCAACACGATACCTCCAGCGAAAAAGTAATAGATTTATGCTGGATTTTTTATAACAAGCCACGTATGGTTGCGACTTTCTTCCTTCAACGGACGACCGCATTTATACCTTTTTTAATAGTACCTTCACTTCAGATTTCTTGTTTTGGGAAAACAAAAGAAAAACAGTACGCGAAATACGACTTAAATAAGCGAATCGCGGCCAGACTTATTTGACAGCTAGTCATTCACAGTTGCGTTATTTTTGCATACATAATTAGTAGGCGGGATAGCGAAAACAATGGTTTCCTGGCAGGCGTTTCCCTTCCTCCCTCCCTCCTCGCGCACCCCTCGCGTTTCCCTCGCGCCCAAAACCCCCTTTTCCCTTCCCTTTCAAACGCCTGCCACGCAGGCTATGCGTGTAGGGGTGGGGTTAACTATGGCTAAGGTGCGCAGTTGGCATTGGATCCCAAGACAGAGACAACTGGTGAGGAAAGTATGAGGGGACTGCCATGGATGCAAGCATTTTCAAGCACTAGCATATGCAGCTCCTCCACCCTGTAATTTACCGACCACCTGAACTCATGGGATCAACCCATATCAAGTGATTGGAGTGGACTACACCGGACCCAAACGATATTGGGTATCCAAGCCATGAGAAGGGTAGGCATACCTCCTGTTATATGCCTACAGTCTCACCCGGGGGTTATCTTGCATTCCTTAATTAAAGGTTGTTATAGGAAACTAATTCAGAATCTTTCAAAAATTAAACCAGTGAAGAACAACAGTAACTTACAAGAAAAACTGGAGGTGTTACCTTACGGTCAAGGAACCAAAGAGGTTTTTAAATATTTAAAATAATAAAATGTAGTGTATCACTATGAATCAGCAGTAAATTTTTGTACATTTTTTAAGTGATGCTGGCATCATTCTTTCAGTTTCTCACAAAACTAAAATTTGAATAATGCTGTTATGTTTTAGATTGTTCACTGCTGCAGTAAAAAATATTGAAAGGAACAAATACAGAGTCATTTTACTCAACCCATGTACTAGAATATAGTACTTGACAACAGTGCATGTTTATAGTTTTCTTAAGTTCACTTAATTGGAACTTTGTGGCACTAAATTATTAGATATTGTTATTGTTTCACGGAGCGGGCTAAGTAAAATCATTCTAACATGCAAGTCACGAGACTAAAAAAATCTTCAACACCTGATACCCCTTGAATTGAATGGATGTAGGAACCTGTTTATTAAAAAAAAAAAAGGATTGAATTACATCTGCACTAGCCTGCATTGCAGCCGGCCCACGCACTCGTCTTAACCATTAATATAGTCTACACAGAAGGTTTAAGACGGAATCCACCAGGACATTGAGTACTTTTGATTTTCAGAGGACAAAAATATTGTACGAGAATTATTTAAAGCAAATTGCATTCTTTCTTATGGATTCCGTCTTAAAGCGTCTGCGGACGCTGGCAACATCTGCACTAGCTATAATAATATACATACCTTTGGGGGTGGTATTGGCTTTACAGGCGGCTTCTTATCTGGTATAGTAACATTCCAAAATTCACTAGGGTCTCTTTTATGTGCACATGAAGGTCCCAAAAGGCTTCCACATATTTCAGAAGGACTAAGAAAGACTTCGTCCACAACTGTTAAAACTTCAACTTTAAATTCAGATATAACCTCGGTGCAAACTCTGTTGTCTTCTATCTTTAGCTCTTTGCAGACCTCTCTTGATATATGAACCACATCATTCACAACGTCGTTTGTCTTTAACGCTACTTGAGCAGCAAAACTCAACAGTTTACAGGCATCACAGGCGCCGCTTGACAAAATTTTGTTACGCAAGTCGCTTTCCAGGCGTTCGAGCCAAGACGTGAATGCTTTGTCGAAAGGTTTCGAAAACGAACTCGAAGAGAATGAAATGATAAAGAGAGCAAAAACTAGACCAAATGACTTTCCTGAAATCATTTCAACACTAAAAGTTCGATATGAAATCAGAAAAGCCAAAGAAAATCACACAGAACACGAGCAACGTCGACTAGATACACTGCCGACACTGACCTTCTAACGCGCACAAACAAAAAATCAAGCAATCTGGGAACAAGTCACGAGGGAGGTGTATTGAAGGTGTACCGAGGGTGTGTAAAGGGTGATAATGCATGATTGGCTAAAGAATCGCGCGCCACTAATTACTGGTTTGTCCTGATCTTGCAAGTTTAAGAATGGCTCTTTATCTACCTTTCAAAAAACATTCTGCCCACGGGAATATCAGTCATTTTTCTCGTGTAACAGCTTATAAACCAAGATTTGACTTTAAAAAAATTTAAGTTCAACAAAACTAAATATCTCCCAGGGGGTACTCAACCAATATTTGAGTGTAGATGAGCTACTGATAATTTTAAAAACTCTGATCCTACTAAAATACACTACCCTGCTCCAATTTTTATCACCCTGGCTTTCCCCCCTAGTATTCGGGTATTCTGATATTCCACCCATCACATACTGAGGAAAAAGAGGCCTCTGCTAGCTGGGAAACAAAGGACAAAACGCACATTATCTTTTATCAAAGCAGGAGCATGCTTTAAAAACTGATTTATTGGCAATTTCAATCGAGCAAGTTCATGTTATTAACGTTACAGTCATTGCTTTTGTATACTTGAAGTACAAACAAATTTCAAGGAAATCGAATCAATCATGCATGCAATATCCTGTTTTTTGTTTAGGACAGACTTAAACTAAATTATATATTCTGTTAACGACAGACTTGTCTTAAATCCTGAGGGCGGGGGCGGTTCTCCCTTATATAAGCTATATAGGTATGTGCTGCTCCATCGGGTAGGGTTTTTACGCAGTTTTGGTCTGAAAACGGGTATACACTTTGCCCATTTTGGTCTGGAATCGGGTATGGTTTTTGAGGGAACTATGGGATGAACGTCTTTATCGTTTCAATTCCAAATGAGTAAGAATGTAAGAAAAAGATGCGAATTCAAAATGGATTTAAAGAATTTGTTTTGCTTGCGCTCTAATCTAAGTAATGATAACATAATTTCTGTCTAATGGCCAGGTCTGAAAACAAGTATGGATTTTAGAGGTCTTGTCTGAAAACGGGTGTGGAAAATTACATTTTTTGGTCTGAAATCGGGTCAGGATTTGGAGAATCAGGCGGCACACCTCCACCAAGAATTCCCAGCAGTACCCCCCTGGGTCTTAAATTATGTACCCTGTTTAGAACAAAGGACAAAAACCATACCCTGTCCAGTGGCAGATCCCCATATGGCCACATAAGGGAATACCTCCTCTTGTTTAGGTATAACTTTACATCAAGGTGTCCCACTGGACAGGTTGGTTTTTGTACCTTTTCTTTTCTGAACAAGGCCTATGATTTACTTCAAATCTGCCCTAGAAATAGGGCGTTGTTTCTTGATTGTTTTCAGTAATTAAAAGCCCTACACTGAAGACGATCAGAAAAAGATTGGGTATTTGGAAAGTGCAGTTTGTTTGCTTGTAGAAGTGGTAGTAAGATAGGGGGCCCATAGTATTATAAAAGCTTATTACTTATCCTTGGTCTTTGAAAGTGGCAGAGGTTAGTAAAATATCTGGTATTATAGAAAAAAATGAAGATTATTAAGGAAGTTACAGTACCCTACAAGTAGAGGTTTCTCTCTTGCATGGTTTTTAGAGTTGTTCAAAAGACAGATATTTAAATGCTTTTATTTTACCCATTGGAAAAAATACTAATTGCTATCCACACAAGAAATGAGGTTGCACTGAAATTAACCACTGAATAGTGTTCATCTGGTGGATATACTGTGCTTATCTAATTTATTGAGCTTATGACCTGACTTGCACTTAGCAATACAATTGTTGCAAATTTTAGAACGAGTTGATAAATACACTGTACACCTTCAAAAAGACTTAAATTTAATTTACAACAAATACAGCAGGGGTCTTTCTGCAGAACGCCAAATGACTAAGCCTAACCCAGCTCACTAATTTCAGAGTGATATGGCATTTCTGCATTCTGCCGACCAGGTCTGAAAACAGGTATGGATTTAAGAGGCTGGGTCTGAAAATTGGGTGTGAAAAAAAATTTTTTTGCTCCGAAATATCGGTCAGGATGTTGAGAACCGTCCAGTACACCCTCATCAAAAATTCCTGGGAATACCACCTGGGTTTTTGCGCCAAAATTATTAAAAATGGTTGTTAATTTATCTTTCAAAACAGAAAATTAACCCTCTGACTCTTCCTTTTTTCATGCATAAACAATAAAGCATGGTGACTTCACTACTTTTTACACTATATAGATTTTTTTTTATTTATGATAGACAAATTAGTATTATAAATGATTATATCATAGTTACACAAATTGTTCAAAACTGTAGAAATGTGATTATATTGGTGCTGGAATAAAATACCAACACTTTACTAATGTTCTGTATACTTGGTAGCACTTCCATTTTGTGTCAGGTACATGTAATATATATTCCTGTATTTCCCGGTTTTAAATATTGGAATTGTACCATACACTGAAAAAGAAAGAGGTTAAGATACATTATTGTCATGTAATGACTTCCAATACCCATTTATAATATATACAGAAAAAGGATCTCACAGTGCTAAAAGTGCTTTTAAGTCACTAAATTTTCCGATAGAAAAACAAACAGATAAGACAATCAAATCTGGATGTGGCTGAAGTTAGCCTAGAAGAAAGAAGTTAAATAGTTCAAGAGGTGCTGTTGATTATCTTCAGCACTGCTGATCATCTGCTGTTGATACTTCCATGTTGGGAAATGCCAGAACTCTCCATCCTTGAGAGTCCAAGGTGTTTTATATTTAACAGTCAGGCAACACTTAATTAAGCCTCAAGACTTCTACTTGTAGGTTTTGAGACCATGTGTATACTCTTTAATTCAAACTTACTGTTGCAGCTATCAGACTGCATTTTTCTGTCAAGAAACAATACAAAACACAAAAAGAATAATACTGCTACATACCATTCAGTGAATGTAGTGTCATTAGGATGCTGCAGAATGATTGACTTTACTTCTCTTGGTGGGTAAAGCCCATATTCCTCAGCTCTCTCCCACCTCTCTAATCTGGTAATTCCTTGAAAAATCACAACGTAATGTGTAACAGAAAATTAATAATAACAACACTTATCAACACAATAACTACTGGACTTGTACATTAACATCCACCAAAAATGTACTTTCATGCTGCATGATCAAACACTTTTTAGTTGCAGCCCCCTGTAGCTTGAAAGAATCAAAATCAAACAAATTGTTGCTAACAAGTCAAACATTCAAACTGGCCACAATAATTTCCCTTTGCTTTATGGGTGAAAAGTGAACGCAACACGGTCATCACACTCCATGACCCAAAGCCCTTCCGAGAGAGATCTTTCTTTGGTGTCCTTATTCACTTTGTGTTTTGTTGTCTAAAACAGAGTTTCAATCTCCACACATTAAAGACCAAAATGAGATCATTGGAAGGCAATAGTTCCGGTTTACTAAAAGCTTCAATTTTGTTCGGAATTTTTTTGCCAGAGAAAAGTTTTAACAATTTCATAGAGTGAAGCCATCAGCCAGTATTAGCGGGATCTCCATAATTTGTTATTCAACAGTTTCAATTCTTCCTAAATGACTGAAGTGTGAGACTGTGTTGGAAAATCCCTATTAGTATTGGGTACAGGGAGGAAAGGACTGAATAGAATCAAAGTCAGTCTTAGTCTCGATTACCAGCTTCTGTTCAGGAAATGAGCCCGCGCTCCTACCCCCGATTCAACATGGAAATTCAGCCTAAGTCATTCTCCCAGTAGTCAAGTTGGTTTTTAGATCTGCACACACTGTCATCACTACTATCTTGTGAATTGTCTTTGCTATACCTCTACATATTATGATGCTGAGAACCACAGTATTAAACATTGTTAACTTACCAATACAGGGGCCATATTCAGAGTCTAAGTCAAATTCTTTTAATACCAAGAGGGCTTTTTCAAGGTTCAGTTCCTGGTCCTTAGTTTCCTTTTGATCTAAAGAAAAGATAAATGGCTGTTAAATGTTTGGTAATTGAACTGAATCCAAGAATTGACCTAGACTGGTAACTGAACAAACTCAAACTATTGTCTATATTTGATTACCAAACACTCTTAGCTTGCAGCTTGTAGACTGCCAAGCAGTGTGCTAAGCACATGAACAATCAGAATGGAGCAATATTATTGTATTTATACTAGCATCATTGGATGAAAATATTCAGGGTCACCAATAATTCAACCGCTACTTGTACGTTATGCAGTGCAGTCACCAACATTTCAAGCTGCTGGGTAAATGCAATAAGAAGGCAGAAAGTTTAACAACGAGCAAGTTCTTTGTGTTCCAGGCAGCCGGGGGTTGTCCTAAAGGAGCCAGGGGAAATCTATGGCTACAGCTGTTTTAGAAATATCTCCCCGATCATGTCACCATTGTCAGGCTACCCACCGTTAGGGCTTCCAAAAATTACATTGTAGTGAGTAATTCTTACCTTTTTGATGAATCACATCTTTGGCCTTTGATTGCTTTAGCTTTTGGTTAATCGGTCTGTCTTTTTTAGTCTTTGGAAAGGAATCAGTAACTAACCTGGTAGAAGACGCCATTGCCATTCCAACAACACGAAACGGTCCAAACAGCTGATTGGACGAATTGGACGCGGAATCGACGCGGAGAGACGCGGAGACGGAGACGCGGTTGCATAGGGCCTCGCCTCAGTCTCCAACAGTGCACCTGTTGTCGTTTATGTCACAAAAAATGGCGAGTGAGAACCCGTTAATTTCTAAAACCGTTCTGTATGCTGGAGAAGGAGAAATACCTGTATTTGAAAGTGGAGCCAAGGTAAACTCAGCTAAAAGACACAAATATTCGTTATATTTTTGATCACAACATAAGTAAAAGTCGAGCAAGATCGTAAATTCTAGGTTTTTCACTGTGAAAGAACCGATGAAGTTTTTCCTTGTTTTGTAAAAGCTTTAATTTTTTAGGCTTTTTATTTAAGCTAAGTTGAATTTTTAGTTTTCTTTGTTTTACATATCTCTTGATTGTTGAGGATTTTTTCCCCAAGGGCCTAAATTCTTGGCCAAGTCTGGTTGATTTTCTTACAGTACTCTATTCAGGACTACGTTCACCCGGACGATCAAACCTTTCACAGTTTTAGTACTCTCTAGCTACAGTATTTCTAGTTCAAGGTATTTTTTATCGTTATGAAATTAGGTAAAAGTGAAGAAGAGCTCCCCTAAAGTCTGTCAGCCGACAGTTTTTCGAAGGAGCTGTTTTTTTTTTTACTGTTTCCTAACTATGCATCTGTTTCGGGACTTTTAGAACTGGCTGCTTTCAGAGTAGCCTCTCACGCAGGCGTTTTTAGGGATCTCGTTTTTCATCCGTCCCCACAAACGTTTGTGGGGAGGGATGAAAAACGAGCTCCTCTAAAAATGCCTGCGTGGGAGGCTATTTTCAGAGGGTTGCTGTGTAAAAATATCTCTGATAAGAAACATATTTACGTTTTATTTTAGGCCACCTTTCATTTCAAGACTTTCAAAGCAGATGAAGATAAAACTCCTATTGATTGTAGTAAAGAGCTTGGACAGCCATTCGAGCTTCTTATTGGGAAGAAGTTCAAATTAGAAGTGTGGGAGGAACTTATAAAGACCATGAGAG
>NC_133211.1:10176210-10206210 GCF_958299795.1 Porites lutea
ATCCATCCCGTAGCAAAGGAAAGGCCGTCTCCAGCAAAGAAGATGTTTGCCATTGGGTATTCCATAAGGTAGCGGACGTTTTGGTACTGGGTGGGTTTGAGTAGGGCGTATGCTCCTTGAGCGTTCGGTCGGTTGTACCACGCGCAGACGGCACCCGTTTCAACCTGCTCTTTGATCTGTGGATGAATGGTCGCTATTTGCTCTACTGCTTCGTGTACCGCAGTTTGAGGATCAAGCGAACCAAAGAGTAGGGCCTCCGATTTCCACGTGTAGACCAATAGGATGCCCTTTTCCCCGGGATGGTCCCCGTCGCGGTTACTTGGATAATGGAGCTGACCAATGGGAAGATTTGTTTTGGAGAATCCACCTTTGATGTCCTCATCCTCCCAAAATCTCGTCTTGGTCTGTATGAATATTTTAGTCGCGGCTCCTGTAAAGATGTCTTCTATGGCCTTGTGAAAACGCTGTGGTGGAGGCGGAGTAGTAGTATCATTGGGCGTGAACTTGATTTGTCTAAGAATGTTGATTGGAGTGGCCACTATAACAGCATCTCCCTCGACCTGAAAAGGCTGTCGGCTGTTGCTGAAATAGCCTTTGATCACCACGTGATTTTTTTCAGTGTCATCCTCATCAAATGTGTAGAGAATCTCCTTGACTGTACGGTTGAGGAGGATTTTCTTGTGAAGGTGGACGTCGGGATTCCAGCCTCTTCCTTTATTAGGCTCGGTGAAGGCTTCTGGCAACAAAGACGTCCCTCCTACAATACGGTGCATGTTTGGCGCCCACCACTGTCCTAGCTGATCTCGGAGGTATTGCACCAGACTTTGGTCAAGCTGCTCTGTGTAGCTAAAAACGCTGTAGGCAGTGATGGCAGCATCTGTCCAAGGAAGGTACTTCTTAAGCTCTTGGAGGCCTTTCAGAGAGATTTTGCGGGCTTTGTTCTTGATTTTTGTCATGACGGCTTCGTAGCTACTTTGTAGGAACCCATCAAGTGAGAACTGACTCCAGATATCAATCCATTCTTTCCAGGCATCGCATGGTTTAACGTCAGGATTATCAAGAAGGTCACGCAGCTGGTCTGTTATGACTTTAGTGGTACAATTATAGTAGTCATCTGCAGTGAGATGAAGATGAAAGTTTAGAAAAAACTACGCACAACAATTTCACCAAAAAAGAAGGGGATATGTCATGATATTGTCTCTAATTAAATTAAGCTCGCTAATTAAAAAAGTGATTTTCCAATGTATCGCCGATTTTGTTACTGTTCCATTTCAACCTAATGACATTTTCTTTAATACTCTTCATTCTACTCGAAACTCAGTGTTTCCTCCCTTCTTCAGCTTCTTTCTGTCCCAGGTCATAAACCTTTATTTATATCAATTTTTTCTGTTTCCTTGTTTGTTTTCATTTTAGCCTAATTATGCTGAACGCAATACGATATCTGATGTAAAATTACGTTGCTTGCAGCTCCACCCTTAATTTATTTATTTGAATTCCAATTTGAGTCTACTTGTTTGGAAAACTAATAGAGGAAACCGTTAATTAAAAGCGCGGAGATTTCTATATTGAGCTTTCTCGCCTTTATGTTTTCTACACATTTGTACTTTTTATTTATATAATAAAAGGGCGGCAAAGTTCAGTTCTAACCACTATTGGACAACTATAGTAAGTTGTATAGTTAAGCTTATTTCAGGCTTACCGATACTTGCGATGCCTTCTACTCCATTTTCTTTGAGGGTATCATTCCATCCAGGCCAAAGTTTGTCGAAATTTGCGTTATCCCATTCTGTTACAATTAAAGATAAAATATTTAGTTGTTATCTCAGAGTGTTTCAAAGATAACAATTTTCTCTAAGCCACCCATCGGCCCATCAGCCGTATTTCGAATTACGCAATAAAGGCGAATAAACGTTGCGTAGCAGACCTCCACATGGGGGGAGGCACGTAAAGGACTTATGGGTAGGGGTGTGCCGCCAAGGTTTTCAAACCCTGATCTCACTTCAAGACAAAAAAGACAAAAAAGCCGTTCAATTAGCTACCTTGATTAAGACAAAGACCGTCCTTTTCTCGTGAACGTGATTCATTTCATTTGGCATCACAGAATTAGATTAAATTAGATTATCAGGTTATTAAAAAATTGTTGATACATCACATGTGGGTTGAGCCACCGCCAAAGTACACACCTTGTTCAAGGCTTCCTGTCCAAAAAGACGCCTTGTATGTCCAAGGCGCTAAATGACGCTAACTAAGACTCAAGATTCAGAAGACCATACCCTGTTCGGTGGCATACCCTTTTAGGCCGAAAAAGGGAGTGTCACCCCAGAAGCAGACCACAGACCACCATAGTGGTTAAATTATGGGGTTACATCTGATATCATAGATAGGCGTTTTACCCATAAAAATAACCAAAAGGTGTTGTACTATTTACGTTTAATTGTGCAACCTCGTCCCCAGAGGAGTAGGACAGACCTCCCGAGTAGCTCCTTCACTACTCCCCTGGGGCATTCCCTAACGAAAAGGGAGAGGCAAGACAGCGGAAAAAATAAGGGCCCAGTGTTCCAAGGGAAATCCCCGAGGACAAGGCTGTCTGATTATGCTTACCCTTTATTCGAACAGCGTCTTCGTTATAAAACTTGAGATAAGCATTTTCACTGTAGTTGGCAAAGTGTGCCAGGGGAAGATTAAACCGCTTGGCAGAGGCATAAAAATCTGTCAGGAAGTGGGTCTTTTCTTTGGCGTCAGGGGGACATGGTAGCCTCATAGCACCAGCTGGGACAAGACAATAAAAGAAGCAAAAATTGTGTTAGACTAGAACAGTTTACTGCCGTTTGTTTCAGGCATTTCGATAGCGAGGACGGTGCAAAGAGAAGTAGGTGGGATAAAATAGCAATGGTGTGCGATGTAGGGAGAGGGGGCGGGGGCGAAAGTGACCCCGTTTTCTGCCTCTCACTCTCCTTCTCTTTTTTCTCTCCGCCTTATATTTCGCTCCACTCTCCAGTTACTGAACTCCTGAAAGAGGCTACGTTTATTGCAGGGGTGGACCAGTGTTTAACCGTTAGGCATGTCCAGCCCTCTTCTCGTTACTAAACATTACGTCTTCACAGTAAGCAGTTAAGATAAGTAATTGCTCCGAATACGGTTAATAAATCATGCAAAGAGCGGTGTAGAAAAAACAAGGGAATACAAAATTAAAACCCTGTCAAGCCGATATAAAACCACCAGTCTTTTCTAAAAAACGGCTTACCCTCAGCACAAAGTTCCTTTTCAAAACCATCTTTTTCCCCAAGGGTATGTATTCTGCCGCCTACTCGCATCTGACTCTCCAATAGTATCACATCATGACCTACTTGCTCCAGCTCGTACGCAGCTACTAGCCCTGCCATTCCAGCTCCAACCACGATCACTTTCTTCGGTTTTTGAGTCTTTGTACGCTTCTGGGGATTCTCCAAACGCTGAATCCATTTTTGGAACGCGAAATTTAAGCCCTTTTTTGCAATGTCCATCATAAGTGGTTTCAAAAGATCACTTTGTTGAATGGGTTCTTCCTCTTCTTCCGATCTCTTTTTTTTAGCCTCTTTGGCTGCTTTCTGAGTCATAGCTACTTGAGGACGTTTTCTGGATGTTTCAGCCGGAAGGCTCCCTACATCCCCAGTAACCCAGTTTGGTTCATTGTTGAGCGAAACTCTACCCATTCGCTTTTGAGCGACTGCCATCGTTAATTCTTAGCTGTAGATATCAAAGAGATTTCAAGGTAAAACATCTTGATAAATGTATTCGTTGAGGCCCTTTGAAAACGCGAAAAAAGAGGCGGATTCCATGCAATCTAAAGGAATGCATGACCTGAGAGAGTCACGTACATCAACCGAAACAGTGCTTCGCTCTTGTATGCCAGTATTCATTTCTATAACGACTAGGAGATTTTATTAATAAAAATTAGGACATAATTAAACACCTTCATCGATTGGCCGATAATGATGCTCACCACGATTAAGAAGAAAGAACCGTGGTAATCGAGAGGGGACGCAAACCATGCATAAAGCAAACGCATAAAGTCTTGATCAGTTAGAACTAGAAATCTGTATTACTTTCAGCTTTTCCTAGGCCTCGCCCAATGTCGTCCCCAGGGCGCTTTACCCTGGCTTTGGAAAGCCAGGGAAAAGCGCTCTGGGGACGAGGTTGAGGCTCCGCCCAAAGACCGACAGCTCAGTAATCACGTTTGCAAATTCTATCACCAAACAATGCAAACAATTCAATATACATTCAAGACATTGTCAAATGTGACTGGTTTTTTCGTATTTTTTCATGAGTAGCGACGCTTAAAAGGATCCAGGGGAATGACAAATCCACATGCACGTTTGAATTTCGCTTCAACTAGGACTTTTATTTCATTTGGGGGTTCTGAATAAGCTGCGCAGTTTTGGTTGACTTGAAGACCCCGTACTAGTCTTTGGCAGTCGTAATAAAACACTCCAAGGAGATTACCAAGACATACTGCTATTATTTGCTTAATTTATCAGAAAATTTGTGACATAACATCCTGTGAAAGTCTTTTTGGCAGTAGTGAGTTACCGCTTACTCTTTTCAGCCAAAGGTTCACTAGCAGCGCGCTCGTAAGAGTTTGTGCTTGCTCCGCTCATAACTTGACTCGACCGACCAACAGCTCGGCTTCGAGATGTTACACAAAGGATGTCCAGCCCAGATCCGAGCGTCTTGAATGTTACGTTAACCCCAACTATAAAACGAAATAAAAATATATGAATCCGAGAAAGACAAACCTGCTTTTTCCCTCTGTATAAGACTTAATCTGGAATATGCCTAGCCAATGATGCTTCTGAGTTTGCCTTCACATACATGTACAATACAATGCGGCGGTTAGTAATGAATGTGTCTCGGTGCACACGGAGCTTATATCGGGATTATGCGACTCGAAAGAATGTCTGAAATTCAGGCTAGGGTAACAATAGGTTAATCAGAACATAGTTAATCAAGTTCAGTGGTTATAAAAGCCCGTCAGCTTTCTTTGTTATATCTTTTTTGGACTTGCACAACTTTCAATTGCTTTCAAATTACTGACCAATAAGATTAAAACGTCGCACATTCAGTCACGATTTGTGAACAACAAAGGCCTAGCATGTGTGCAGCCAGGGGTACAGTCAGGGAGCTCCCGACATCAACTGCAGAAAATTTGTTTTCATCTTTGATGTTTGAAGACCATCATTAACAGTTTCCTCTACCAACTATGATCAAAACGTTTCTATAAGTGTTGCTGCATCCTGTGTCACGGGAGCTAGAGAAGCAAAACAACTCAGTTCAACAATGACTTATTGAGTAATAGCATAGTTAATTGAGTGGAATGGTTATGAAACCCGTCAGACTCCTTTGTTATATGTTTTTGTGGACCTGAAAGTGCACAACGTTCAAAAGAATTCCTATCATTTTGATTGTATTGACCAATAAAAACGTTGCATTAATTTATTCCGTAACAATTTGCCAACAGAAAACAAAGGATTGTGCACTTTTTATCATTGATGTTTGCCGCTTTTCATAACCAGTCTCCTCTAATAACTATGGTAATAGCGGTGTACTTCCAAAAGAAAAGAATCTAACCTTTGGTTGAGGTATTTAAGCAAATAATATATTTTCCGCTTTCGGCGTAACGCTAGCACTAGCGTCACGACACGTGAAAAAGCTCAGCCACGGGTGACGTAAATTTGCCGCTCATCTTCGGGTTAATTGTGCAAGTGAAACAAGTTTTTTTTTCATAAGATTTCTGACGCAGTTTTTTGGGCGAAAAATGGGCGGAGAAGTGTGAGACCTTGAAGGTCAATAGAATCCCCTTGAAAAGAATTGTACTCAACCTGTCAAACAAAATCAAATGGCAAAGGGAGCCGGGTGATGAAAACTATTATTATTATTTATTATTTTTCAAAATTTTTACAAATGAAGTAGAATTTGTATGCATTCAGAGAAATAAAGTGATAGCACGGAAATCCTGCATTATGAGGATGTCGGCTTAATCGCAAATTTCGTACCGCGCAACCTACATTTCCTAATCGCATAGGAAAAAGTATTTTCTTCGGTTTTTCTTTTATTCAAGTCTGTAAAATAGTTCTTGCAATTCTATATTTACTTGCATGGCCATGCAAATAAAGGCTTATTGTTGTGACAGTAACGTCTGGAACATTATTATACTTTCATACTTGCGTATTTTATCTTGAATATTTGGCTTATTGGAGGTAGGATTAGGACTCAGGTTACCCTACTGTGAAAAATCAGTAAAGCATATAATTATTACAGCGGACCATGCTATGTATCAATAAATTGGGAATTATTTCCATGACTACCGAATACTCGACTCCGTCTTCCTGCTTGCCTCTGAGGTACAAGATTGTGACTTTGCGGAACAACGAATCGCTTCAAGGTCACTCCTTTGCCTCACTGGACCCAGATGAAGAAAGAATTAAACGGAGATGGCCGGATGCCCATGGCCTGCTTGGTAGGCGCCAATTTATAGTTTATCTGAGTAGTTTTTATAGTGCGCGCGAGGGAACACGCCGCCCCTCGTGTGCGCGCGCGTCCTCGAAATTTCTCCCTTCGCCCTATACGAAAATCTACAGTCGACTCCCGATAACTCGAACCCTCGCTTACTCGAACCTTGCGCTAACTCGGACCAAAATCGATTTCCCCTGGATTTCCGTCATACATTCACGGTAATTTTACCTTCGGTAACTCGAACCCTCGATAACTCGAACTCCCGCTAACTCGAACCAATTTTCGTTTCCCCTAAGGTCATTTTCTATATAATTCTACCCTCGATAACTCGAACCGTGTTTTGAGCCCTTCTCGGCTATTTTCTTCGAACTCCCTATAACTCGAACTTTTTTCGATTTCCCTTGAAGGTTCGAGTTATCGGGAGTCGACGGTAATTATAGAATTAGCCAGAGCTAAAAGAGGAGCTCCCGTTTATATACTTTAAATTTACTTCAGACAATGAACTTTAAACCGTTGTCAAGAAATCCACAAATCTATACTTAACTTTGGCGAGAATCAGATGACTGAAAAATATAAATTTGAGCGTGCGATCAATTAAAAACTAACAACTAGTCAGCGAAAAACTTCAAAAACACATGACCTCAATGGTTGGCTCCCTACCCCGCGATACGGTCATGTGACTCTGATTAGCGTATACCCTGTTTTGACAGCTGTCAATTGAACATAATATGGATGACTATTATCAAGCTAAACACAGGTTACAATCTGCCACACTAGCCAGGAAGTTCGACATTTCACACTGGTTTCCCTGTGGTGCGGGGAGGCGGACGGACGGACGATCACGTGATTACCAAAATTTCTCGGATGGATAGATTACCAAATTTTCTTAGGTATGGGGCTCAGCTCGTGCGCTCGTGGAGCTCCGTTATATCCAAAAGTTTCGGATCTTTTACTTCTTAAACTAATTCTTGGATTTTAATTCAACTCTCACGTACTACAACTCATCCAAGAGATATAACGCGAATCATGGGAACGTAGGTGGGAAAAAGACATATATTTCCTTGTGAAGGCTACAGATGAGGAATTCAAACAAGAAAGCACTCTTCTGATCATAGGCGATGACTGGTATATTACATAAATGAAGGCCATTTTATCTCCTAACAGAGCCTCACTAGCAAACAGAGAACCGTTTTGAGGAGCAGAATAAGCGCCTTCACCTTCTCTTCCCTGCTCCTAGTCAACTAGTAAATCGACCTCTGGGACTTCACAGGAAAGTTTACAACGTTAACCAAATGGTGACGATGGAAGGGAGAAAAAGTTATCTATGATTCTAACCGGCGGGAAAGGTACGCAACAAAGTTTTTTACGGGGAGGATCCACCCCGAGGTCCAACCCCTTACACTTTTATATACCATTTCTTAACAGTAAAGGTACCCCTTTCGTGTATCTTCTATTGGCAAATGGGTACCCTTTACATACAGAGTGTGGACCTTTGCATCCCTTTTAACTACTGTAAATTCACTGTCTTTAAAGTATGAATAAATCACAAAATCAGAACGTTTTCTCAACATTTTCTCGGCCATAAGATGCATCTGTTGGCCCTTTTTACAGACAGAAATGACAGATTTTATCAAACCTTAATATACTCCAACTAGTGAAATTCCTACCCTTTCGGGCGAACCTCCCCGTACAGGCTGTTATAAGGAGTATCCCTATGGGGACTCTAATGGCGTCTGAGACACATATACAACGGGTGTGTATTAGAGACGGAATCTGGGAGCTCGCAAAAAAATAGTGAGTAGCGTCACCATGGTAACAACAATAGAAAGAATTAAAAAGAGCCTGTCTAAAACACGAGCAGCTTTGATCCACTCTTTTTGATTCTTCAACTTCTCTTCAGTCCAGTCGAGCATATTGCCTCCAAATGGCGCGGACATCGAGTCTATTGTTAGCTGTCTTGTAAAAATGCTGGCGTTTGACGGGCGCTTCTTTCTACTAGCCTTTTTGGCCCCGCTCCGCCTGAAGTTTCTGTTGCTTTTAAACCCTTTTGGTTCTTTCTTGTAGCCGCCGTTTTGTTTACAATTGTTTGTAGGTGAGGCTCCAAGGTTGCAAAAGGAGCGAAACCTTTTTGAAGGGCCGCCATTTGATGAAATAGTGTCTACCTTCCCCGAGTCCTGAACGACCCATGTGTGCATCCGTTCATCGTGTCGAGGGAACTTCCCTGTTTGACATTCAAGCTGGTCATCGCCGCAAGACTCCTCGGACCCGCTGCAGCTTACCTGCCCCTTACTTTCCACATCAATACTATCCACGGTTCTTCGCAAGACATTACTTTGCCTTCTAACTTCGCTCCAATCCTTTGGCTTTTGACACGGAAATAAAATGCGTGCAAGCCAGTGCAGGATGACCTTCCGCATTGTCTTGGGCATGCGTCGCCTGTTGCGATGGTAAAAATTTAGAATAAGCGTGGTGACGGCCAAAGAAGCACCTATCTCCAGCATTATCGCAAAGTAGAACTGTCCAAGAAGGGGAAAGCCATACGACGGCATCAACTCAGAGCTGAGTTGCTGAAATACTGTCATTGCTAACAGAACTGTGATACTCAATCCTATTCGTTCACCGGACTCAGGAGGCAGCACAAAACCAAGGAATATCATGGACGAGATCAGCGAGCAAGGAATGAGCAACTTTAGTATGTAATCCAGTGATTCGCGTCTAATTTTCACCGTGATTGTTATATCCACGAACTCGTGCGGGCAGCACTGGTATTTCAGTGAGTTTCGTTTCACAGAAAGATTCAGCATCTTCCATTCACCGTTCTTGATGTAATATCTGTTGGCAACAGTATCGTTGTTGACAGTCATATCAATCTTGGATGCATCGAAAGCCCAAGAACCAAATTTCAACTCACATTCCTGATCATCGAAAGGAAAGTTGGTGACATCCACACTACAGATGCTCCTAAACATGGCTGGGTTTAACCATGTGCATCTGCCATCGTATTGCAGGGCCACGTTATTAGTGTATGTTGTCCTTCCTCCTCCCATTCGATCCTCTTCGTCGATACTGTCACAAAAATACAGAAAAAGAAAGAAAGGGAGTTTCAAGAGGAAATAGATATAAGACAGCCGATCGATATGACACTGGTAAGGGCAACATCGGGCAAGACACAATTCGAACAGTGCATGTCTTCTTCTCCTCGTGCGCGTTCATTGGAGCGCCTGTCACTCGTGGCCTCTCGTGCTACATGATGGAAAACGAGGGCGTCACTGAGAGAAATTGGCCAGCTTCATGGACGGTACAAACTTACAAAGTAAATAATCGAAAATAATAAATGATTGGTTAATGTCCGCCCTTAGATATGATTGCCTATTCATAACTATTAACGCTTGCTCATTCAAAAGATACCAGATATCGCATATTCAATTTTAATTTTCTGGTTGTGTAATGCGGCGAAATTCATCCTGTTTCAGGAGAAGAAATCATTATCCCTCTAAAACAGCTGTGCATCAACGCAGCTGCTGGGGCGATATGAATGTGCTAATGCGTAAGGTCATACCGAGGGGTTGGTGTTGGAGTATGCATGTCCCTTGGATTTTTAATCAATTAAACAACAGCCTATGTACAAAAGCAAGATGCACACAATCCTCGGTATTCCTCGGTAAGACCAGTACCTTGCGCATGCCCACAGCCATATCACCTGGCAGTGAAAGCCATGAACTCAATCAGCATGGATTAGCCCCAGGCGAAAGAGTCTCACTTAAACACGATTACATACCCCTTCCCCCTCCCCTCCGACACGATGGGGAGGATGAGCTTTTGCGTTTTGCAGGGCTATTCGTATTACAAGCACATCTCCCAAGTATGAAGTTATATCCACTACTCAAAAAAAAAAATGTCTTACTTGTTGTACAATAGCGTGTCCGGAACCCAAATGCTTTCAGGTGCTATATGAATTTCTTTCACTCCACCATAATCTCCCGGGTCCCATTTCAGTAAGTCGTTATCCCAGTACTATAAAGAAAAATTCAATAAGCTCCAATATGCATTACAGTTTGCGTTTTCTTTTCTGCCAAACTCACATTTTCATCGATGTAGCAATAAAAATTGCCTATCAGAAGGCCCAAGTTTAAAAACGAAAATAGGAAAACATAATAACTTCAATTAACGTAGTATAGAACTATTTTTGGTGGCCCAAACTGTAAGTAAACAATTTAATTAGGGTAAAGAATACCAGTCTAAGCTCTAAGCTGTTCTAACGCTGGCCCATATCAGCCTATATTTCCTATATGTACATACTCTGTGGGATCAATTGTTTGTTATAAGCTACTTAGTCGCGATAAACGTTTTGAACCAATCAGAGATTTTTGGCACAAAAGAGGACACGCAGCTCCCGGTCCTAAACCCGCAATCAGTGCCAACAGTTAGAAAACGATTTATCAAGTTGTTTGTTCTTTGTTGCTGTTTGTTTTTGATAATTCAAAGTTCATTAGTTTGCTTATTGGGTCTGAATAACTGGGACATACTAGGCTACGTAAAAACACTTTAAAACACTCTAATAAGGTTTCTAAACACGTCCAACGCTTCTTCCACGGCCGTCTTTACTCAGGATTTTTGTTGTTCGCACTTCCTGATCAGCGGCTTTTATTGTGATATGTATAGTCAATAAATGCCAAAAAAGGACAGATGTTATCAATGTTAACCCCTTTCGATCACAGTATGTCTCTAACAACTGAATTTGATTAACATACCTGATTAACCCACGCGTATGTTGTGATGTGCTGTTGCTTTGCGCTCTGTAAATTCAAAATCATAGCTCTGTTATACACTTACTATAGTTCTATTGGTATCTTAGAGATCCTATTCAGTATTCACGTTGCTGGGACTTGGTATACAGCACGAAGGTTTATGAATCTCTTGCAAAATTTTACCCCTGTAACTGTTCTGCCCCTTGAAGTTTAAAAAGCTTCAATTTGTAGCGAGACAAATCTTCCCGCAATTTTGCGTACGTTCATAGAAGCAGAAGGGTCTTCCCCTAAAATGACCGTACTTAAGTATCTTAGCTTCCTTAACTAGATTGCCACATTTTTTTGCAGTATGACAGCCACAAAAAAATCTCAGTCAACAGAATTGTTACAATCTTTCATCGCTTTTTTCTAGAAAACCGCCAATCACACGTACTCTTATTGCACGATCGAATTCTTACCACGTCAAGAATCCGAATAAGTTGAAAATCAAAAATGATTATCACAGGTCCTGTCCCGGGTAGTTTGGGATGTGCTTGTTTGTTGTAACCTTGGAAGAGCTCAGCGTGTAGGCGAGTTTCATTCATCACAAGTGCCCCAACTAATGAGAAAGAAATGGTTGTATCCGTTACAATAATAATAATAATAATAATAATAATAATAATAATAATAATAATAATAATAATAATAATAATAATAATAATAGCTAAAGCCGTGAAATCACACAATGATGTCGCATTTCATCAATTAAACGTTCTCCATTCGGCACAAGACACTGCGACTTATTGCTTACCTCTTGCGCATGGCCCTTCGTCCCTATCGATTACTTAATAGTAAGAGAGCTTTCATAAGGTTTATATCCACTGTCTCGTAATTTTAACGTGTGTACGCACGTAAATTTTACGCGCGTAAATAAAATGGAGGCAATATATGAAAGGGCGCGCGTAAACGCAAAAACTGAACCAAACTTAACTTTTACTTTTACCCGCGACCGTTTTATTTTTGCCTCAGTACATTGCCTCTTTTTTAGTTAGGAACGAAAATTTTACTCGCTTAATCCCCTAAAAATTACGCGACAGTGAAAACCCACCTTTTCAGGTAACATCCCCTTATTCTCGCACAACTACAACATGAATTATTATTGTGCACGCACAACCGAACAACTGAATCTCGATCTGCGTAACTGTACATTTTCTTAGTCGTTTAACCATTTTGCCTGGGAAATATTTCTAAGGACAAGTTTAACCCTTTTCCAAAGACGAATACCAAAATTGAAGTCTAATCGCGATTTTAATTTTTCTTTAGTGAATTTGTACAACTTCTTGGGTGAACAGACGTTACGTGGCCAGGAGAAGGATCAAGCGGTTATCCCACAAAGTCAGTCAAGTGTACTGAGAGAAGGACCTTCGGTGTTTCGTCCTTAAGATAGCCATCGTAGCTGGGGGAATTGTTTCTGCGCTTGATCGTGGGATTTCATAGCGTCTCCTCCCCATTGTCTCTTTCTATGAGGTCTAACCAGCACTTGTGCATTTCAATGACAGTGATTCCTTTTACAGTAATAAAATGTCCTATTTGAAACAATGGAGACCTCAGCTCAAGGCATAAATCCTAAGTCCTGTAGTTTTTTCTCCGTTGCTTCCACGACTTTTTGGATCTCCCAGTTATAGAATAATTGACAACGTGGGTGGACAAAACAGGACATATTGCTTGTCTGGTTCTACCAACCATTTTCATAAGTGTCTGTTATCATTCCATCAGTTATCGTTGTCATTGTTCATTACTGTTTCTTTCTCGGAGATATTTATAGCTTTTACAGCTAACTCCGAGGTAATGTAAACAGGTATATGTACGTCTGTTGTAACGACTTAAAATTCACTGTGTATCAGTAAGTTGAAACAGACGCGACCACTATGGAAAACGTCTGCCATTAGGAGACAGTAAAAAAGGTGATAACATGACTAGAAAACAAAAAAGAGAGAATAATTTAGAACGAGAAAAATAGTTACTCAGCACTTACCTGTAAACTGAAAGAAAGTGGCAAAGAGCTGCACAGCAATAAAATTCATCGTGTTTAATTTGTCTGAAGTCAGGGCGCCTTCTGGTTTTTTTGCGTTCAAGTCACCTAAAAATGACCGAAAATGTTTATTGACTCAGATAGTGAATTAGAAATTTAAGATAGCTGAACTTGGCTTGATGCTGCTACAAAAACGCATCCAATTATAAAAACAGACTTAAATTACAGTAATCACTTCCTAAAAACATGCATACAAATAAAGACCGCGGAAGAGGTTAATAGCACTTTTAGCATAAAGTGTTTTTCCATAAGCTTAAACATTGATTGTTCGAAAACAGGTCCAGTCTTCTATAATTAATTGTTTCATTGTTTGGTGGTTACAAATAGTTATTCTTTTCTAAAGTGAAGAAGATTTCTTTTCCAAAACCAACACTTCTTGTCTTAAACTCAGACTTGCTCTTGAACCAACATGCTTTCGTTGGAGTTCATGAATTTACCCACGCAATATTAAAACAGTCACGTAGGCGTATTATATTAAACTCCAGCGCACCTTTTTTCCAACTTGTCTTGTCTAATCCCAATAAGCATTTGATGGCAATCAGAAAAAGTCTAGACTTCAAAAACCAATTTGAAATTGAGAAGTTTCTTTCGAAAATTTCATGAGCATTCCACCTTAAGCAGCCAAGAAAGTGTATGTGTGAAAAGGAATTTACTGAGTTCCTGCACATCAGAGTGTTTTCTTTTGTAATTATCAAAATAAATAAACTTCCTGGACTTCCTTGTAAATTCAGAGACAGGCTAAAACAAGGATGATAAAAGCAGGTATTATACTTCTCTTGCATTTTGTTCGTTATAGTTTTCATGGCGATATTAGTTATCCTGCACGCTTCCTAGTAGAATAAATACCCGTTTGAGCCATTGAATTTCGAGTCGAGTAGTCGAATATGTCGAATTAATCAGTGTTCTAATGAACAAAATTTTAGCTTATCAACGTTAGATTCGGCATATATGAAGTAAACTACTAGTTCGACGTCTGAAGTGGACCTTTGTGTTGTTAGTTACACCATGAACTTACATGAAACTGATATGTCGCTGAAAAAAAAAAATGAATTAAAAAACAATATAAGGCATGTATTCCATGGGTATGTAATACACAAAATCACTTTATAGCTGGTGCTATGAAAAACCACTCTCGCTTTCACAAAAACCTAATACGTGAGACCTTAATTAAAGCCTGCTACACCCTCCTGCTGTTATGATTCAGTATTCAACACATGGTTTTTGAGCATTCTTTAAAAACTGTGATTGTCTGAACTAGTTTGAATTTAGAAGGAGCAATGACCCACAGCATCCCCGCCGGCTCCTTTTAAGGAAGACATACAATCCCTGAGTCGGCAAACTCAGAGTCCTGAGGATGTGCCGCTGGGACCCTGGAACCCTTAGTCACCCTATACTAGACTAAACTCCCCAAATTCCCCCCAACCTAGAGTAGCTTTTAGGCTAAGTTGCGTAAATTTAAAATTGCCGATTTGATTTTTTTATAGTTTTGAGTGGACATTCCCGGTTTCCCTAGTCTAACAAAAGCCAAAATCTTCAACCAATTGATCAGTTTCCTGGAAAATGATACCCTATCCTAGACCCACTGATTTATATATGCTATCCTAGAGTAAACTGCTTGAAAACCATACCCTTCACAGCGGCACATACCTATATAGCCCATATATGTCAGTACCCAACCCCCCCCCCCCCCCCCCTTGGGGATGAATCATGATTGGAAACCTTTGATGAGGTCTTTTATGACCTCTTCGACCGGCGTTTAATGTACACAGACTATTGATTCCGAGGTGATGATGTTTAGTCTTTACCTCGGACTTGACCACTTTTCAGTTGTTCCTTATTCACTGGGTATTTGCGATTATCAGTGGACAGTTACAAGCTTTTTTTACACTTTAACTTTGTTTTGAGTGTAGGTAGCTGAAGTTAATTGAAACTTAAAGGATAATTAAAAGAAAGGAAAAAATTTTAGCAGCTAACAGATTCACACACGCTTGATGGGCACACGTTTGCCTTCCCCTCCCCCTCCACCCGCCACGCCCTCAACAAAATTTCCCTGATCTCAACCTGACTTAGCCCGTGATCAGGCTCTCTGTTTTGAGGAAAGGGTGAAAAAAATCGCGAGAAGAGGGAAGGGAAAGGGTTCCCTCTCTCCCCGGCAGAGAACCTGTTCACAGGCTAAACCTGACTGAACTGGTATTCGGAAAGTCTCTCTCTATTTTCCTCTTTATGTTTCGTGTATCACAACCCTATAATATGTAATTTAATTATTGTAACCACTAAGCTCGTTTAGGTTTTTGCTATCCTGAGTAGTTTTTTGTCTGATATATTTTCATTTATTCTGTTCTTTGTAAACGTTTTTTGAGTTAACAAATAAATGGTTGGTTGCAAGAGCCCATCAAATGTTGTTGTTAGTTTATTTTGTTATACTATCAATTGCACGTCCTTATTCGCAATGGAATGGAACCTAATGGAGCGATGAAATTACTTGCCTATAGCACATCCACAGCTTCCGTCAAAGAAGTATGTCTTCCAAGCATTACATCAAAAGTTAAAAACAAAACAAAAAAAGCTAAATAAAATCTTTATTATGATCGCAATCAATTCCAAAAGTTAAGATTCCCTTTTAAGATGAAATTTCAAATTAAATGTTATAATTACAGTTATGGCCAGGTTTTGTTTACAGTTTTGGTCTGGCTACGGGCCATCATATTACTAATATAATGTGCAAAACGAAACTTCCTCAAATCAAGAAAAATTAGAAAATAGTCTCCATAATACTACAGCGGGGAAAGAATTAACTTGAGATTTGCACATCATCGCGTTTATCTCCTAAACTGCACACTGTTCCAGCCTCCCACCCCCCTCCCAAAATAATAATAATAATAAAATATATATATATAAAAAACATCAACATACACTGTAGATGTCATTATTATCTATATAGAAAAGACGTTTTCACTATGAACTTCATGCTATACTGAATGGCAATTTTTTCCGGGGTTTAGTGACTCAAATTACGATCGGCATATAATTTTCTACCGTACGAGACATCTTCAAATCAATTCTTTTACATTCATTTATGATAGTTCACAGTACGACGATTTCTCAACTGAGCGATTTCACTTCAAATAATAAAGAAAAACTGTGGCTACCTTTAGTTACTGGGCGCACATCTGATCTGCAATGTGATGCTTGGAACGTGCGGCGAACGTAGAATTAGCTTCAAGGCTTCAGTGATTCAGATACCCTTAGTCTTGCCTTATCTAACAAATTTCAGAAGATTTGATTGTCCTACAGTACACATTTACAAATAATTTAAGGTAGGTAGTTAATCAATCTTTCATAAAGAAGACCTCATGGGTGCTTGAAAAAAAAGACCCTGCTGTCATTGTCGATAAATAAGCTAAAGTCAATGTTTCCAGGAGGTAGATATCTATTTTGTCCGTCGGTTTCGTGCTGCTTATATGGGAAATATAATCATGCCTGAAATTAGCCAATCATGTCACAAGTTGATACAGATGCTTGTCAACTGCGAATAATTTTGCACGTAAGCCCTTTTATTTACAAATCAGTCGACTATAGGAATCACTTTGGACAGACTTCTATATTTACGACAGCAAACATTCTGATCATACAGTGTTCATAGATTACCGCTGCTAACATTTCATTGATCATATCCGCAGACTGAAAAGTTAGAACCAAATTTCACCTATTCTTTTCCATTCATTTCACGCAGTGGAGCTTTACATGTAAGCTGTTACTTAAGGGACACTCAACATTAAAAAGTCTTCTGAATTATTGATTTCTAATTATTGTATATGAATTAGTCGTTCTTTTTACTGCTAGCGACACGAAACTTCAAACCGGTTGTTTAGTCCATAGATACATGTTGTTTTTCCTTGAAATAGCCTAAAGTATAGCTATATTTCTGACACTATTTTCCGCAAGGCTTACATTGCAACTTTTTAAGTAAATACATATATGCATATCTACCTTATAGAATTAAAATCTATGATTCTTATGAGCTTCACTGTATACAAATTAACAACGATTGTGCTATGATTACAGATTTCCAAACAGATTTCATTTGCCATTCTGGACAATTGAAATGATTTCTGACCTTGTCAATGAAAACATTTAGTGCTGTGCCGATACCTTTAGTCTCTGCGGAAGAATCAGGGCATTTCATCACTCAGATCAATACTTAGTACTCTATTTCTTGGCCAAAAAAACGTTGTAAAGAAATAACTTATCAACAAAACTGACGCTGTAATGAGATGAATATTACTCACTGTTAGCTACGTCTTACTGGAAACTTCGTCGGTCTGCTCCTCATATTGTAATGCAAATTCTACTGCTAACAATGTAAATGGAGGCCGTTAATAACACAAAGAGTTCTGGACGATAACGGATTCGTAAAGGTGTTTTATTCTTTGCGACATATAGTTTAAATCGTGCAAGTGATAGCTGCCTAGATTTGGAAAAAATAGTTGTTTATTTACGCTTTAAGAGCTGAATTTGCTCACAAGGCATATTACCATTCTGAAACGGAATCAAGTTTTGAAAAAATATAACGAAGCAGATATTTAACAGCGTCAGGAAAACTCATTCTTTTGGATTAAAAAATGGATATATTAGGCAATGAGAACCTCATGTTTAAATAGCAGATAATCACAGTAATATATGGAAATAATTTTCATAGAAAGAGGTATTTAAAAATATCCACAAGGAAAATATAAAAAGTAATTCAGTACGTGTGGAAGTCAGCAAACGTCAAACATAACTCTGTAAAGAAGTTTGGAAACTTATATATAGTACGGTGCAAAAATCTCCCAGGATAAAAACTGTAAATTGCATATTTATCTTCCTATATGTCAAAACGTTTAGAGTTATAGCTCTTTGAAATCTACGAAAATTTAAGGAGTATTTTCGCTCATAGACTTTAACACTGAACTTCCAAATTGTACAGAATTACACGAAATTTGCTTCAATACCTTTTCACCCATTCTTCATCAGGAAGCTTTTTAAAGCTAAAGAACCATTCTCTAACCTCTGCTCTATGACGAAGAAAAAAACTTACCTTTTTATCATCAAAACATCAATTCTTTGGTGGCATAAAATCCTATTAGAACTCGGAATTTTTGCTAAAGTGGTTCGTTTCCATGGAATTAAAACTGGTTTACTTGGAAAAATTATTATTGAAAATATGCCAGAAAGAATGAATATTTCTTAAGACACCAACTAGCTATCGTGCATACACCTGTTGGGGTAAAGAAACTACTTGGCGAGTTGGTCAATTTGATATAATTGAGGCAAGCATAATCACAGTAATGAATTTTTAACGAACGTCGCATGAATTAAATTGATAGGAACAGAGATACATCTTAAAGTAGGAGGAACAAAAACATTTTGAACGAAAGGTCAAGCTATCAAAGGTAGATGGAATAGAAGGCTGCGAAGGATAGAGTTGCTAAGCGAAACTTTACACCAATAACAAGCCAGCGTAGCCAGTTTTGGTTTACACGCACAGTTTGGCGTTATACCAAAGCAGATTTTATATTTCTCTCTCACACCGGTCTCTTTGATAACAGTATTGTTCTTACTGAAGGTAAATTAGTTTGTTGTTTCTACCTTTTGAATAGATATCATCAAGTCATTGTGAATGGAAATAATTTCAGGTTTGAATTGTAACTCCTACGCGAATTAGTGAAAATCAAGAAATTACTCTTTTTGTTTTGCACTGAGCATGGGAGCCTAACGTTCCACTGTATTGTCTGTGCACCACACGCGGCGGTAAAGCAATCTTTTAAATATTGATATTTACTTAGAAAGGTTTCAAAATCTTAATTTCACTTTTGTGTGTTAATTGTTATCTATATTTGTGAATCAAACATGGTTAATGGATTCTTTCCATTTAGAACCACAACAAATCAAGCCGGCTCTTGAGTTATCTTAAAGCCAAAGAAAAAGCTAGAAAATTCTGTTAACCATACAAAAAGCCATCACAACGTTTTAACAGAGTTACCATGGGGTCCGGGGGCACCCCCTTAGTTGGCCTAGAGGGTGTGTTTTTGGACCGGAAGCCTTTAAAAGAGTGTGAAGGCCCCGGATTAGGGGTAAACATCTGTGGCGCTAACATTCTCCCCCCTCCCCCCCCCCCAAAAAAAAAAAACATTTAGTTCCGTGATATTGGTTTGAAAAGTACCTAACTATGTATGCAAAACGAAGCGAATTAGGTAGTCATAAAATAAGATTTGACTCTTGTATTAAACAGGGTAGCGAATTAAGCAATCAGATTTTCAAGGATTGGGCGACACACCTCTACCCAAAACTTCCCTTGAATACCGCCCCGTGCTATGGGGTCTCTTTAGTTTTTTCTTTCAAATGACTGCCTCGTTGTCAGTCACTCAGTTCTTTCCCATGCTTGTTTTTTTTTCAGCAAGAACAAAAATTCAAAATTAGATTTTGGATTTTCCGTGAAATGTTAACTACTTCTTTGAGTAAGAGGATACGGTAGTTAATTGTTAAAACAATTAATTACAGAGCTACAAAAATCTAGAAACTGGTTAAATACGAGATGAGATTTCGTGGATAGCCGTTCGGCCATCCCTATGGATTTTTGGCAGGAACAGGGTCACGTTTTCGCTCTCTTTCAATTGGAGAGGTCACGTTTTTGCCGACTTACTGTCCACGCCACATGCTGTTTCGTTTGCATTCACAATGGACCCTACCACGTTTTTTTTTTAAAGTTTTGATTAAGACCAGTTCGTGAATCTCCATTGACAGGAGCTATATCTTCGTTAGTTTTCAACAAATAACGTTCAAACTTGGCATCTTGACCGATTGCAAGGAATTCTTTTGAACCGTGTTGACGTATGTTTGCCTACTGGTCCCGGTCCAAAGTTAAAGAAAACCGTCGAAAGGTCTATTCCCTCACGCACCATGCGCTTCTAGCATAAAAATCCCCAGCACGATGATGGAAAGGAAAGTAAAGTTGAAATCTTTGCCGGCTGTGTTTGCTACGCTGGGATTTGTTGTAGTAAAGTTTGATTCGGTTTCCTGTGCATCGTTTGGTGCATTAGGATTAAATTGGAATAACTGAATCTGAATCATTGTTCCATTGATCTGTTCCTCCACCTGCGTGCATTTTGTGTTTTCCACGACACTGACATTGTGTTGAGCCCGCGTTATCACTGAAAAGTTATTTTCCTTGATGCCCTTTAACGAAACTGTCTTGTTGACGCCAAATACGGTCTCTTTTTTTCCATCATAGTATTTTACTGTTGCGTTTAGTTCTATGAGGCTGCGTTCAATGCCCGGGGGGGGGGGGGGTACTCTAGGAATTTCTCGTTGGGGACGTGCCGCTGGGACCCTGGAACCCTTAACCTATACCAGAGCTAGTTCAACTGAATTTTGCTACCCTATACTAGAGTAAACTCCCCAAATCCCCCTATCCTAGAGTAGCTGTTTCCCTAGTCCAACCTCGTCCTCCGCCCATTTTTTAAGGGAAAAGCCCTGGGGACGAGGTTGTCCCTAGTCTAGATAAAATCTTCAACCAACTGATCAGTTTCCTGAAAAATGATACCCTATTCTAGACTCAAACGCTCTGATTTATACGCCCTATCCTAGAGTAAACTGCTTGAAAACCATACCCTTCACAGCGGCAAATACCTATATAGCCCATGTATGGCAGTACCCCCCCCCCCCCGGGGTTCAATGCCTTGTTTCAGAGTATCAAATTGGTACGATAGTCCCAGACATAAGCTTCCAGTGGAATCCAGTTATGTCACTGTTTCAGATGACAACCTGACGGCTCGCTGCGCAGGAATAGATACGTAGATTCCGTGCATTGGAAATCCGACCCGATAAACTGGAGCTGTAGCCAGCAGATATCTGGTGACAATATACGAGCCAGTCATGACTTTCGTGAATAACTTTGAACGAGAAAGGATTTTCGTTTGGCTATAGATTACTGGTGTGCGGAATGTGGTTGGCTTGATCGGCGTGTTCTTGGTGATTCTAGGTTTAAGTGAACTAGTTCGTCTCAGTGTCGTTCTAATTCGTCCACGGCTCCCGGCCCAGCTTCGACGGCCACTCCTACTGGTGCCCTCGCCCCGCCCTCCTCGAGCATCAGTAACATCTAGAAGCAGCACGACTACTAAAATTACGAGCGAACAAGTGATGAGGTATCTCATTTTCGGTTATATGCTAACCTCAGCAAACCGTACTACCGACAAACTGATTACAAATACATATGCATTTGTATCAAAGGTCCAATATTACTGATACTTTGACGTAAAAGTTAAATAACTGAATTCTGCAATATTACTGATACTTCCAATATTACTTATACTTTGACGTAAACGGTAAATAACTGACTTCCACATGGAAAAAACTTAAGTAAGAACTAAAATTTCTCTGTGAGATTTTCTCTTCCCTGACCGATAAAGAAACTAGGTCAAATTAGGTGGAAGGGCCTTTTCTAATTGGTTCATTTCGTTCAAATCAAGCAGGCCTTCAAGGAATAAGAAATTAGTTTCAGAATTCAGAATAATTGGCCTATTTCCTTTATATTTGTTTTGTTAGACTAAGGCTATCCAGGGGCGGATCCAGGATTTTTTTTAGGAGTGGGTGCACTCGTCTCTTGCTCTACTTGAACACCAATAAACCACATAGATTTTTTTTGGCAGAATACCAGTTGTATTACAAAACCGCAGGTTATCTCGCGGGGGGGGGGGGGGGGGGGGGGTGCGCACCCCCTACACCCTCCTCCTAGATCCGCCCAGCTATCTTTACACTATAGCGGATAGTTTTCGCCCAGCCACGAAAATCATACCGGACAGGGCTTCTGTTCACACTCAAGAACAGTTGACCCTTTAAACCCTGATATTAAAATTGAGATTCTCACTTACTATCCCTATACTCTTTCAATGGAAGCAGTGGGGAGAATTTGTTGAAATATCAATTAGATTCATCTTCCCTGATCATGTACTCAATTCTCATGACCACTATGTTTTCTAAAGCATTGATATTATAGGGAGAAATTTCAGGCTGATCTCTCTTAGGGCTTAAAGGGTTAATACATTGTGGCAGCGCAACTTCTGTGACGGAGCGAAACTGCCGCGCGAAGCGCCGCGCCGATGGAGCGTCACATATCGGATAGGTTTTGTGCTATACTTTGGTGCAGTGTGAACACCTGTTCGGTCCGTCGCGGAAGTGAATAAGTAGAAGCGAGGACTGGTACCCACTGAGACGGAAGTAAATATTCAGGAGTGAGGACTGGAATTTAGTACACCAAACCCTCACGGCCAACCGCGCCGGCACGATATTTGATCTGTGTGAGCGACTTGTGATGCCCCGGGCCGTTGCACACACGTGGCGACACTAAAAGCTAGCTACCCGGTATGGCCTAAAGTTATTCCGGCTGCACGGTGTCAAACATCTTGTTCACTGCACGACTACGACGTAAAACCTCCCAATGCGACGTTTTATGAAGGACGTGGACAATACGACGACAAATTTTCCTTTTCCTATTTAAACAAGGGTAAAGCCCTTAAGAATTCAACTCCAGGAAAAGTCGCCTACATTTTACGAATTAAGCGGTTCCCAATACACGTGATAAAGTTTGAAAGGACGCAAATCCCATTTTTTAGTGGTGTTTTCACTGCCGTTGTCTTCGTTGTTGCTTAAGGTCCCAAATGCCTTCAACGACAGGCCTTAGTAAGAAATGTTATTATTATTATTCTTTGTGGTTAGTGTTTGTTCGTTTTGGTGCGACACATAGGGCGTATTCTGTGAATTCTAATGACTGTATATTCCAAAAGCACGATATTTATGTCGTCGGTAAAATAATGGTGGGGATGATAAAAGTCGAGCCATTTTCCTGGAGACCAGATACTCAATATGATTCTTAAATCAGTATAATGATTAACAAGGTTTCTGTTCATCAAAATATCACTATTTCAAGTTTACACAGTTAACGCAATTAACCAGTAAATTATTAATTGAGTAAGCAACTTTACCCAGCTGTATATCACTATTATCATTATATTATAGAGTGTCTTTTCTGCAAGCATTCGAAAGCGCTTACATGTTATTGAAAATCTTAAAAAGTAAAAACTATCTTAAAACTATAAACTTCGCAAAGCAGGTATAATATCGGACCTAAAACAGAGCCCTGTGGAGCCCTACCATAATGCAATGGCCGACTGGATATACCGTATCAAATATCGCTCGAATACAATGTCGCGGTAACTGAAAGAGTAACAGTAAAGGAGCCATGTAACAAGTTAGAGGGTTACTTTGAGGGGATTTATTGCGTCTTACGAAAGTCCTAAAGTTCTAATCCCATAAATCTTTATCAACAATGGTTACTAACACTGAGCTAACAAAATTAATTGTCAATTGGCCATTTTACTTACGCTCGAGACTGGATGAGAGTTGGGAGTCCTGTACATATCGCAATGGCCAACAGAAACTTAATTTAGCGAAAAGATAGCGTCCCCAAAACACCGACCCAGTCGTAATCCGCGCAACCTAACAGTGCCCAGCACGAGATAAAATGACATCCACGAAAGATCTTACAAATCAGTTATTTCCAGGAGAGGTTTGTAATTACTGACAGTCCATAACGCTATCCACCTGATAAATCACTAGGCCAAATCACTATGCAGTGGATAAGTATTAGGAAAAACAATTTTTCAGCGACTTTTTGAACGACTGGGGCCTGATCGGAGTTTTAACACAGAGGTACTGACTTGAAGTTCAAATGATGCGTGTTCACAAGCTTCTGGACTTTGCTTTTGATTTGTTTTTAATAAACTGCTTTTTCCTCCTTCCTTAATGAATCCGTACTCATCTTTTCACATAGAATGAGCTTAAAATTTAAGCGAAGATGTTCCCTGTATTGGGGTTGGTGATTCTGCGTCCAGTTGAACGACCCCGTGAACTTGTTCTACTGCTTCGACCACTGCCGCTTCGGCCACCGCTTATCCGTACTCATCTTTTCACACTCTAAATCCTTCGACTTCTCACCATTAAACTAGTGTAAATACTGGATGATAAGAATCATATGGATCCTAATTGCCTCCTGTCTGGAGTCTCCCGATCTTAAATTGATTACAGTACAATTGCGCTTATGTTAGTTCAGCTAGTCACGGCTATACAAGACTTTTTTTAATTGTGCAAATGATTTCAGAACAGGTTGGAATCATAAAAAGTTAACGTCTTATTAAAACTGTTGAAAATTGTAGTCATTGAGAAGGAAGTCAGAAAGAGCTTAAAATTTAAGCCAAGAATATTCCCTGTATTGGGGTTGGTGATTCCGCGTCCAGTTGAACGACTCCGTCCACTTGTTCTTGTTGTCCTACTACTTCGTCCACTGCTGCTTCGGCCGCCGTTGCATAATTTGATCGACCTCCTTGGGCATCGATGTTATCTAGCAGCAGTAAGACCACCACAATTATGACCAAAAGAGTGGTAATTCTGCCTCCAGTTGAGCGGCCCCCTCCACTTGTTCTACTGGTCCTACTGCCTCCTCCACGACTGCCTCGGCTGCCCCTTGATCGACCTCCTCCGCGGCCTCCGCGGGCATCGACGTCACTTAGCAGCAGTAAGACTACCACAATTATGACCGAAAGAGCGGTAATGTTTCTCATATTCGTCTTAAGAAACCGTAATACTTGTCAACTAGTTGCCTTCTAAATAAACTGAAAACAACCAGCACAGTGTCGTGGTTTGTATAGAAAAATGTAAGTGGGCCAATATATCATCTGACGTAAATGGAAAAATACTGAAAATTTACAAGCAATAAACATTGCAAAGTCATAACTATTTGCGTCTGAAATTTTTCACACCGAAATGGTTTTACACGAACGAAACTTCCTCTGGCACGTGCAAACCCGATAAGAGAAGTTTTTTGCAAGGAGGTTTAATTTTGAAAGTTGGATTCTCTGGCCAGCCGACGAGAAAGTTACGTTTCCTAGCCAAAAATGTTCATTCTAATTAGTTTATATCATCCAAAGCAAGCCAAAAAGGCGTAAGACTTGGTAAATTTCTTCGGATTGTCGATATACCTGAGTGATTTCGACCAGTCGGTTTTTCTTTTGGCAAGCATTTCCTTTAACTCCGGGGTATAGAGTATGTGCGCGGCAGCCATGTTGGAGGCGTAAAACAATAAAGCGATTTTCCTTTGGGGAAAAGTTTCATTTTTTTGGAAATAACTTTTCATTGTGACACCTCCAACCTGGCCGTCGCGCACAGACTTTATAAGGTAGGGGTAAATTTATTACCATCTATACTGATATTAGGCTCAGTCTCCAGCCTTCGGTGTTTCGATGCGCCCGCGGCACCACATCGAGACACCCAGGGCTGGATCGCCAGGCCTCAAACTTCAGGACTAGTCAATATTTTTCTCTCTCGTCAAACTGGTTTTTCGAGTACGAGCATCCGTTGATTTAAACCGATGGTCGTAACCCGCTGTAGCAAAACTATACGTTAGGTCTCAGTGTGTTTTCAGTGTAGTTTGGGGTGACACTTTCATGATTTTCGTGGCAAATATAGAAATCGTGAACCTGTCATTTAGTAGCTCTTAGTTTCTCTTGCTTGTTTTTTCCCACACATGTGTCCATCTCATTCATACACCTAATTGCAACAACCTTGTCATAGAAATAAGCAGAAAAAAGGGACAGGAAAACGCTAAATAGGAATGAATTAGGCACGCTCACTACATTTCTGGATCCAGTCTAAAGCCAAAGAATGAAGAAGAAAACCTCTTTACAGTTTTCAATTTACCTTCCTTCAGCTCATTTGATGTGAAATTGAAGTATAATTCTCGCGAAGCGAGTTTATAATCTAGTCGCGCTTGTGGATTTAGCCAGCTGCAAAATCGGATGCCCCCAGCCACGTTCCCAACCGTCCTCGGCGATTTCGGATGTGACGTCACCTGTCATACTTGTCGGGAAAATTCGCCGAGGACTCGTGCTATCACGCTCGGTTCCAAGCCTCCTCTGGCTACTCGGATAGCGCGAACTGGCCTGGGTAAGAGGCTGGGATGCCTCATTTTTCTTACTAAGTACCTCGATGTATCTCTTTGTGTCCGCCCTGACGTCATGAAGCGTTACGTCATGGGGCATTTTTTGTTTCCAGGCAACATAGACTTTGCGTCAATGGCCAGGGCGCACTTTTCATGTTGTATTCATGAAAGGCTGATGTGTTTATTCATCGTCCGCTGTGAAACTTATCTGGTGAATAGCATAATCCACCTTTGAACAACTGGGACTTGATCAGGTTAAGTTGATTTTTAACGCAGAGGTACTGGTTTAACGTTCAACTAATGTGTGTTCACAAGCTTCTAGACTTTGCCCTTTGTTTTTAAATAACCTACTTTTTCCTCCTTCCTTAATGAATCCGTACTCCTCTTTTCACACTCGAAATCCTTCAACTTAATTCTCACCATTGAACGAGTGTATATACGGGATGATAAGAATCATAAGGATCCGAATTTCCTCCCGTCCGGAGTCTCCCGATCTTAAATTGTTTACAGTACAATCGCGCTTATGTTAGTTCAGCTAGTTACGGCTGTGCAAGACTATCTATTTTAATTGTGCAAATTATTTCAGAACAGGTTTCAGAACTATTGTTAAAGTCCCGATTTCAAGGCTTCTTTTAAAGAGGTTGGAATCATAAAAAGTTCACGCCTTATTAAAACTGTTGAAAATTGTAGTCATTAAGAAGGAAGTCAAAATGAGCTTAAAATTTAAGCCAAGAATGCTCCCTGTATTGGGGTTAAATTCATATAACTGAACCATTGTTCCACTGAATTGTGTCTCCACCTGTGTGCAGTTTGTGTCTTGTAAGACAGTAACATTGTATCGCGCCCGAGTTGTCACTGTGAAGTTCTTTTCCTTGATGTCCTCTAGTGAAACTGTGTTGTTGACGCCAAAAAGTGTCTCGTCTTTTTGTGGACTATCCCTGTATTTCACTGTAGTTTCGAGTTCTAAAAGGCGGTTTTCGATTCCTTCTTCAAGAGTTCGGTTTATACCCGACAGTCCCAGGCACAAGCTTCCATTATAATCAAGTAATCTCACTCTTTCAGTCGACACCCTTACGGCTCGGTCTTCTGGAATGGAAACGTAGCTTCCGTGCACTGGAAATCCATCTCGGTAAACTGGAGCGTTAAGCAGTGTATATCTGGTTATAAGATAGCCAGCCGCGAATTTGGTGAAGAGTTTGGTGCGCGAAACGCTTCGGGTTTGGGCCTTGATAACAGGAGTACGGTAAGTGGTTGGCGTGATCGGGGTGGTCCTGGTGATTCTGCGTCCAGTTGAGCGGCTCCCTCCACTTGTTCTACTTGTCCCACTGCTTCCTCCACGACTGCCTCGGCTGCCGCTTGATGATCGACCTCCTCCGCGGCTTCCGCGGGCATCGACGTCACTTAGCAGCAGTAAGACTACCAAAATTATGACCGAAAGAGCGGTAATGTTTCTCATATTCGTCTTAAGAAACCGTAATACTTGTCAAATAGTTGCACTCTAAATAAACTGAAAACAACCAGCACAGTGTCGTGGTTTGTGTAGAAAAATGTAAGTGGGCCAATATATCATCTGACGTAAACGGAAAAATACTGAAAATTTACAAGCAATAAACATTGCAAAGTCATAACTATTTGCGTCTGACATTTTTTACACCGAAATGGTTTTACACGAAAGAAAACTCCTCTGGCACGTGCCAACCCGATAAGAGAAGATTTTACTCGGAGGTTTAATTTGAAAGTTGGATTCTCTGCCAGCCGACAAGAAAGTTACCGTTCCTAGCTGAAAATGCTCATCGTAATTAGTTTATATTATCCAAAGCAAGCCGAGAACGCATTATTTCGTCGGATTGTCGATAGGCCTAAGTGATTTCGAGTGGTCGGTGTTTCTTTTGGTAAACATTTCTTTTAACATCGGGCAAAAGTTGCGTTCTCTTGCCCCGGGGTATAGAGTATGTGCGCGGAAGCCATGTTGGAGGAGTAAACCGAATTCGACGATTTTCCTTTGGGAAAAATGCAAATAGTTTATTTATTGTTACTCCTCCAACCTGGCCGCCGTGTACAGACTATACAAGGAAGGGGTCAAGTCAAGTCAAGTCAAGTTTAGTTCATTGTGTAAAATACATTTTAGTTAGTTATTTGTGAGAAAACTCACTAGCTCTTTGCAGGTATTACACATTAAAATAAAAAATAAAAAAATGAATTGATAATCATAACTAAAATATATACAAAATAACTAATTGAAATGATAAAATGTAAAAACTATTTGCATGAGACTAAAAAATTTCACAAATAAGATAAAGCTAAAACTATTTGCAATGCGATAGACTGGTACTAGTAGGTCGTGAGTTAATTATAGTAAACCTGACAAGTCTTGCCGTTTTCTAATCAGTGTCTAATACTATTTATAAAAGCCTTGAAAATCGTATCGTTCTATATGAAACGGGTATTGAATTCCACAGTTATGGCGCTGTAAACCGCCAAGATTTCAGGCCGTATGTAATGAAGAGCTGGCAGCATTAAAATATCATTTCCCCTGAGGTCGCCCGCGCACCAAACTATACGTCAGATCTCAGTATGTTTTCTGTTTTGGGGTGATACTTTCATGATTTAATTCCGTGACGAAAATAGAAATCGTGAACCTGTCACTTAGTTTCTCTCGCTAGTTTTCCCCACATATCTGTCCATCTCATTCATACACCTAATTGCAAAAACCTTCCCATAGAAATATGCCAAAAACGGGGACAAATACTGTAGCTAAATACTGTAGCTCTGCCATAGATTTGTGCATGTGTAATTATGATAATATTTTGTTCTACTAATTTAACTGAGGGAGCCCATTCCTTATAAGCCCGGTGGCTTCCCATGGGCTTTCTCGCCACTAGCGTTTTAAATAATTAGATTTTCTTGTTTTTGTACAACTTATGGCAAAACAATAAACTGAACTGAGCTGAACTAAACAGGAATAAATTAGGCACGCTCACTAAAATTCTGGCTGTTCTGGTCTAGTCCAAAGCCAAAGAAAGAAGAAGAAAACGTCTTTACAGTTTCCAATTTACCTTCCTTCAACTCAGTTGATGTCAAATTGAAGTATAATACCGTACTGCAAAAATTCTTTCAGGATTACCAAAATATCAAAACGTTTAAATTTGCAAGGCTAATTTATTCCTATTTCGTATTTCTGAATTTTCTTTTTCTGTTTGCTTTTTTGTATGACAACGTTAATGCATGCAATTATTATTTTCAAAAAAATCTTAGAAGTAGCTTGGGACCAGGCTCCACAGTCGGGGACCACTGTATTTAGTTTAAGTTTTAAAAATACTACTGCGCAAAAGTCATTGTCCCTCAACCAGTTTTTGTCTTTCAAAGGCTCCAAAGTAACCGATCAGAAAGGGCGACTATAACATGGAATTTTAACGATCAACAAAGAAAATATTGATTAGGCTTTAACTGTGAGACCATTATTGCTAACCAACTGAAAAGGTACAAAAGGGCTCTCGTCATTTCTGGATATATACTTAACCTGGTTGGTTGCGAGACACGCATTTTTTAAAATTACCCGTTGACTTTACGCACAAGAGCCATGGACACTGCATGACCACAGGAAGAGGAACTCTGGATGCTGTTCTAGCGGCACATTGCAGCACGAGTATCAGACCTTC
>NC_133211.1:10211210-10221210 GCF_958299795.1 Porites lutea
GTGACAAGCTCGACTCGCTCTAAGAATTTCTTCTTGATACGTATCTAACGTAGAGTTGATATAATAATAATAATAATAATAATAATAATAATAATAATAATAATAATAATAATAATAATAACAATAATAATAATAATAATAATAATAATAATAATAATAATAATAATAATAATAAGGATAAGAACATTTTTATAGCGCCTATCCAGTAATGATCTAGGCGCTTAACAAGGTGAAAAAAATTAGAATTAAAAATTGATTAAAATAAATTTAAATTTAAATAGAACACATACAAAATCAAATAAATCTTCCGAATGACGAATAAAAGGTATCTTTTAAGTTTAAGCTTAAAAAGAGACTTAGATTCTCGCATGAACGTATGTCGTCAGGTAGTTTGTTCCAAAGTTCGGGGGCTGAGACAAAGAATGCTCTAGATCCATAGGTCTAAAGGTTTAAGCTAACAGGATTCAGACTGAGCGTAGAAGATGACGGAAGCGATCTAGACGGCAAGTAGCGGGTGATTAGGTCTTGAATGTAGGTTGGAGATTTGCTGACGCAGAGCCTTGAAGGTAAGTACAGTATGTTGCCCAGTATCCGGACGGTACCAGTATCCGGACACTTAAAACAAAAACTCAATTTTTGAGGCGCCCTTTTCAGTTATCGGTAAACGAAGTATTTCGAATGAAAGCTGAACATTTCGGCTTTAAGATGAAGGTTTTGGCGAGTTGAAAGCTTGCGAAACAGTCGCAGAAGACGCCGTTCTGTTCAGGTGAATAAACATTTCATGGCTAATATTTACGCTGTTTACTGCGCAGTAAAATTAATGCTGCTCACAAAAGGGTTGATAATATGTCATATTTTCAAAGAAACGGTTTTATATTTAACGTGAAGATACTTAAAGAAGTCAGGTTCTCAGAAAGTTTATTAATTCTTCTTGAAATTCGATTTGTTTGGAATAGCGGAGCCCAGAAACATTCACTAAGTATTGATGTCAGGTGCCCAGTATCCGGACAGTTTTTTCTTTGCTGTACAGAATCGATGAATTAGCCGTGTACATTATCCGGATAAGATTTATTTCATATCTTTAACTATAATTAAAGCTTAGGATATATGATATAGTCGTAAAATGGAATTCTACTCAACTCCGTACGGAAATTTTCTTCACTCATTCCGAGGCGACTTTATTTCGTGTGCGCCTCTTGTTTCGCGTGACTGCATTTTCTATATATAACCGAAAGCGTCGGAGTTGAACCTGGAATTCTCATACTTTCCCCAGTTGTGAATGCTAAAATGGGGTTGCAAAGGTCTGAAAAATGTCACAAAGGGCTTGAGAGATGTGAAAGAAGGAGGAGTTAGTGCTAGAAAAGCAGGCTTATTGTAGGGTCTGTAGGGACTGAGCATGAAGAAATCAACACTGCAGGTCAGACTAAATAGGAGAGTGACCTTTGACCGTCGCATTGAGGTCCCTTCACCAAGCTTTCATTTTTAAATAAAAAATGAAGCAAAAAAATTCGTTTGCAGATTGGGTAATTGAGCTAGCAAACCGCGGCTTCGGCATGTCCACGGATGCCTTCCTTAAATCAGTGAAAAAGTTCCTAGACAAGGAAGTAAGAATTATGTTATTAAACAACCGCTCGCGTTCCCCACCATACCCCAGTCATTTGTTATGTTTTATTTCACGATGCTAGGTTATATTTTTAGAATCGATTGCGAGACAACTTAGCAAGTGCAAGAGAAGCTTATAAGTTGTTTGCCTGTCGAAATTTATGTACAATTACGTTGTTATTCTTGTGTCCGGATACTGGGCCAGCTGTCCGGATACTGGGCAATATAGGAGCTCTGCAAAAATATTAATTTCGCGATGGAACCAGAGGCAAAAAAATTAAACTGTCTTTTGTCATATTAAGGACTAAATAGATTTCCTCTTGGCCAAATTTCAGAGCTCTTGCGATCAACAAAGGAAAGTTATTGCAATGTTAAACTGACGTGTCCGGATACTGGGCAACATACTGTAGTGGAATCTTGAATTTAATTCGTTCAGAAACAGGTAGCCAGTGAAGATCGAAGAGGATAGGAGTGATGTGATCACACTTCCTAGAGCGTGTAATCAGTCTGGTAGCTACATTCTGCACCGATTGAAGCTTTTTGATGAAGTTTTTAGGGACATTATATAGTAGAGAATTGTAGTGACCGAGTTTGGAAGTTACAAAGGCGTGAATAAGAATCTCAGTAGTTTGCGTTGATAAGTATTTCCTTGTGCGGAAATTGTGGGAAGATGATAAAAGGCAGATTTTTTAAACATTGTTGACATGGGGAAGCACTGACATAGTGGTATCGAAGATAGCGCCAATATTTCTTGCATGTGAAGATGGCTTGATTATGTCAGGTCCAAAGCGAGGCGGGGGTAGAGATTGTTGTGGATTATACTTTGAGAATAAGTACAGAAGCTCAGTCTTGTCCTTGTTTAGTTTTAGTCTGTTGATGGACATCAACTTATCAATGCCGGACAAGCATTCCTCAATCTTAGTGATACTGTTGGTTAATTCCATATCGTTGTGTTTAAAAAAGAAATACATATGACTGAGTGTCATCGGCGTAAAAGTGAAATTGTATTTCACGGAATCGTAGAATGTCGGCCAGTGGTGCCGTGTAGAGTACATAGAGAATTGGTCCAAGGACTGAACCTTGAGGTACGCCGCACTTGAGCTCGCGAGGCTGTGATCTACACCCTTCGATTAACGCAAATTGCGAGCGATTAGTAAGGTAGGAGCGAAACCATTCAAGAGCTATGCCAGAGATTGTGTATTTAGAGTGCAATATTGTAAGGAGGTTATCGTGATCCACAGTGTCGAAGGCAGCAGACAGGTCTTACAGTAAAAGCATGACACAGTGACGTTTATCAATAGCAACCAAAATGCGATTATGAACGTAGACTGCAAAGCAGTCGGATTTTTTGTCGAAATCAGTAAAAAAATCGGTAAAGCATGACGTAAGAGTTTTACGCGCGCGGAGCTCGCGAGCCTCACACGTCTCTCCCCAGTCTCGCTCTCTGTTTTCAGCCTTGTTTCAGATTCAGGGCGGAAAAACGTAATGAGCATGCGTGAACTTTTTTGCCCAGATCCCCCGGCCGGGTTTGAAAACATGGCGGGATTTCAAATATTTAATTGCCTAAAAATAAAATGTTTCCACTCATAACCTGGAAAGAAATGGCAATTTGTCTTCAAAAGTTGCAAGCTGTGGTTATAACCTTGTCGTTACTTAATTTTCTCGAAGAATACCTCATAGTAAAACGGACTTTAACGACATTACTTTCCTTGCGTTGTACTGGAAATGTGCATGCGTAGGTCCGATTTTTTCAAGATGCATTCACAAAATGTGTTCATATAAGGAAGTTTCTGGATATATAAGGTCCTGAGCTCCACTGTGGCCACAAAAACAACATATCTTTGGACAGTGATTTGCCCAAAAAAATTAACGCTTGCCCACCATGTGTTTGAAGTCACTGAACTTTGTCGCACTCGAGCTGATATTTTAAAACCCTCGCTCGATCGGACACTCGTAGTTTCGCAGATCACTAAAATACAAACAAAATCCTCAATGCAGAAGTTATTGCGTTGATATGTGAGCAAAAAGAAGGTCAATCTTTATCTAGTAAAATCTTCCCAAAAATCGGTTTCAAAGCAACTATAGTTTTTTAAACTTGCTCGTTTCGCGCAGATACATAAATTTTGCTTTGTGTTGTCAAGTTGAACACGCATAACATATGTGAAAAACCTACGCGTAAGTAGGATTTCCTTCAAACAAAGTTAAAGTTACATTATTTCACAAACTTCTTGCTGACAATGAAGAAATGAATTTTCTGTGCCAAAACAACCTACCTAAAGATCTTAAAAGCAAAAGATCACTTGCAACTTGGCAGCCAAGCCATGATTCACAATTTAGCTATTTTCAATACGCTTAAGTGGTCCATGCAAGGGTCTTCGTTTAAGCAAATTAAACTCAGCCGATCATTAGAAAATACAGAAGATTGCACATAAGGGTTTGTTTTGCTCGCCTCAGTCAAATCAAGCTGCAGGAATTGTTTACGGGAAAAGAGTCAATTGTTTTGAAGTCACTGCCGGCAGTTATCGTTCTCTACTTCACAGCGAGTGAAAAGGACAATTTGCGTACAGAAAGTTATTCTTATAAAGAACAGAAACTTTCACAGTGCACTGGAAAACAAAACTATGTAATGAAAAATTAAAAAACTCTGACTATTATTACTTGAGCAACAGAAAAATGATCTTGAGTAAGCTTGCTGGCCTTCTATTTCCGAGAAATTTTAATAAGCGCACAAGTTTGTTCACTCTGATGCGTTATAACAGCAATATGGTTCTTTGACTGAAGACAAAGATAAAGCTGGTTCTGCAAAGGTAATAAATCTGGGCATGTAAAAAAAGTAACCGTAACTACTAATAACAGAATACAAGCAGGTTTTAATTCAACCCGGCGAAATCAACTCATAAATTAATCGGATGCACAATCAGAAAAATACTCGCCTCGTAAGAAATGTTCAAAACCTTTTATTCCACCTCAGACTGACGGAATGATCTGTTTTTCCTTTAACATTGGTTGTTCTGAATCCAAAGTAATTTTCAAGCGACGAAAAAAAAGCAAACATGTCAAATAAAAATGCTTTACAGGGAGCAAACGTTCGCACCTCGTGCATTTCACTCAGAACTCCAGCAACAAACAAACACTGTCAACACACAGAAAAGCCCGCCTTGAGCCTGCGATAAGGGATGCGCAGAAGCTTGCGCAGAACGTTTTTCCGCCCTGAATGTTTCAGACCTTATGTTCGACTGGTTGCGCGTACTTGAACAGGCAAAAATACGGACTGTTTTGCAGTCTATTATGAACGCGCACAAGGGCGGTTTCACTCTGTGGAAAGGTTTATAGGCAGATTGTAGCGGCTCATTTAGCTGGTTAGCTTCTAAATATTTTTGAAGACGTACTGCGACGACCTTTTCTATAATTTTTGAGATCACCTTGAGGTTTGAAATGGTCTGTAGTTTGCAAGAACTTCATGATCTAAGTTGGCTTTCTTAAATAGTGGAGAACAGCAGTTGTCAAAGAAGACGGGAAATGACCGGATTCCAGTGACAAGTTGACACACTCACCGTACGAGCCTCAGCGCTCCGGAAGTTAAAAAATTCGTACTGTCTGGTTGCTATGAAGTGACGTAATCATCCAGTTGAGTATCCATCACCGTAACACTTTTGCGGTCAACTACCGCAGCGCTCGTAAAGTACTTTAATTAAAACCGTGTTCAAAACCCTGTAGGAAGTCTGTTTATTTTTGAGTCAATTAATGCACTGCTGACTTTCACGAGGTCAACTTTTGCATAAATTATCAAACATTATGTTAAGCGGGAAATCTACCTATGGTTCGCGGGAGAAGCAACTTCTATAGCGGCGCAAAGACAAATGTTTCGAGGGTCGAGGATGTGCTCGCAAACTATTCACTATGCGACGAAAGGAGAAATCACTGGAATGATAGCTGCATGTAATGGTAATTTTATCAATCCAGGTCGCGCCGTGTTCGCTCGAGAACATTGTGACAACCTTATTTGGCGCGCTTCTCAATACTTCCAAAACATGTTGTAATCGGTAAGTAGACTTAAGCACTTAGTATCGCCAAGCCATTCGAATCAGTGTTACCCAATTCTTTGTCGGAAGATTCTCGCAAACACATACACCAAGTAAATCTGGATGGAAGAGGAAATTGTCTCCCTGAACGCAGCCAGATTATATTTTGAAGGATGGCAGCACAATTCAACGCGTCTTCCAGGTCAGCCCTAATTTATAGTTCGTAAGAGTATAAATTGCGATCTCCCTATTTTCGCTTAAGCTTTTTTTGATAAAACTTCAGTAGAAACAAAACAACGCAGACATGACATTCTCCTGCATGAGACATATTCGGCTGAAGGAAATATCTGTTTACAAGTCGGGTAAATTATCCATTCTTGCGCACCGCAAAATCAGCTAAAATCAGTCGCTGGAAACCTGGCATATTATTAAGCCTGAGCTCTTCTAAGAATAACACGTTTAGAACTTCGACGCGTAGAAAAAAAGGCAGTTGTTCTATATCCTTTCTGGTTCATCCAGGTAGAAGTCCTGGCATATTATTATGCCTGAGCCCTTCTAGGATATATAACACGTTTAGCATTTCAACCCGTAGCCGTAAAAAAAAATTTAGGCAGTTGTTCTATATCCTTTCTGGTTCATCCAGGTAAAAGTCCTGGCATATTATTATGCCTGAGCCCTTCTAGGATATATAACACGTTTAGCATTTCAACCCGTAGCCGTAAAAAAAAATTTAGGCAGTTGTTCTATATCCTTTCTGGTTCATCCAGGTAGAAGTCCTGGCATGATGTTATTATGCCTGAGCGCTTCTAAGATATATAACACGCTTAGCATTTCAACCCGTAGCCGTAAAAAAAAATTAGGCAGTTGTTCTATATCATTTCTGGTTCATCCAGGTAGAAGTCCTGGCATGTTATTATTATGCCTGAGCGCTTCTAGGATATATAACACGTTTAGTATTTCAACCCGTAGCCGCAAAAAACAATTAGGTAGTTGTTCTATATCCTTTCTGGTTCATCCAGGTAGAAGTCCTGGCATGATATTACGCCTGAGCGCTTCTAGGATATATAACACGCTTAGCATTTCAACCGGTAGCCGTAAAAAAAAAATTAGGCGGTTGTTCTATATCCTTTCTGGTTCATCCAGGTAGAAGTCCTGGCATATTATTATGCCTGAGCGCTTCTAGGATATATAACACGTTTAGTATTTCAACCCGTAGCCGTAAAAAAAAATTAGGCAGTTGTTCTATATCCTTTCTGGTTCATCCAGGTAGAAGTCCTGGCATGATATCATTATGCCTGAGCGCTGCTAGGATATATAACACGGTTAGCATTTCGACCCGTAGCCGTACAAAAAAAAAATTAGGCAGTTGTTCTATATCCTTTCTGGTTCATCCAGGTAGAAGTCCTGGCATGTTATTATTATGCCTGAGCGCTTCTAGGATATATAACACGTTTAGCATTTCAACCCGTAGCCGTAAAAAAAAAATTAGGCAGTTGTTCTATTCTTTCTGGTTCATCCAGGTAGAAGTCCTGGCATATAATTATGCCTGAGCCCTTCTAGGATATATAACACGTTTAGCATTTCAACCCGCAGCCATAAGAAAAAATTTAGGCAGTTGTTCTATATCCTTTCTGGTTCATCCAGGTAGAAGTCCTTGCATGATATTATTATGCCTGAGCGCTTCTAGGATATATAACACGCTTAGCATTTCAACCCGTAGCCGTAAAAAAAATTTAGGCAGTTGTTCTATATCCTTTCTGGTTCATCCAGGTAGAAGTCCTGGCATGTTATTATTATGCCTGTGCGCTTCTAGGATATATAACACGCTTAGCATTTCAACCCGTAGCCGTAAAAAAAATTTAGGCAGTTGTTCTATATCCTTTCTGGTTCATCCAGGTAGAAGTCCTGGCATGTTATTATTATGCCTGTGCGCTTCTAGGATATATAACACGTTTAGTATTTCAACCCGTAGCCGTAAAAAACAATTAGGTAGTTGTTCTATATCCTTTCTGGCTCTTCCAGGTAGAAGTCCTGGCATGATATTAATATTCTTCGGGACGTTTTTTTTCCTATTTGCCGTGAGAAAATATATCTGAAGGCCTTTTAAAGTTCTGTAAGCTTATATCAAACCTGATACTAGATCAGATCATTGACTCAAATCTCAACAAACGTGCAAAAACTTGCCACATAAACTGTGCTCGACTTCATGAAATTAGATATAACAAAAACAAACATCAAATACAATAATTACTCAGGCTTACCATTCGAGATTCAGTTCCTGAAAGATATCAAGGAAGGCCATAGTTGCTTGAGACTTTTAAACCCTCTTACGCAATGAGCAAGGTGAAGACGAAAGCGATGCCATCCGAAATCGGATTACCCAATTTTGACAAGCGACGCATTTCTCAACCAAAAACTCAATAAACAAACCAGCCATAGATAACAGAAGACTCTTGATAGCAGCCGTATTTCATTTTGTACATCCAGTGGAAAAAGACAGTTAAAAACATCACAAGTTGACACAAAACTCTGTCAGCTTTTGCTGTCAAAGTAAACAACTTCCAAGACGCTACATAAATTTTCCGCATGAACTCACCTGTCAAATTTTGACCAATCAGAGTACAAAAATTGGACGTAGAGCGAGACCAACGCGTGACCATGGTAAGAAAAGGTCTTTCCCGCCTCTATTTTTAAAAAAGTGGCTGAATTTTCGCGTCCGAGGTCAGTTTGAAATCAAAATCTTGACAGCGCAGGGCCATAGTGACGTAAACACAACATATTTCGTATGAATCATTGGAAAAAATAGACTTAAGCCTGCGAACATTTGAAACTGGTAATTTGTCAGCGGATAACTTCAAACAAGTACTCGACCTCGATGGGTCGACACTTGAGCCCGCGGTACGGTCAGGTGATACTGGTCAGCGGATATCCTGTTTTGACAGCTGTCAATTGATCACAACATTGATGTGCAATTAGATTTCTATTGGGCTTTATTGGGCTCCCAAACTAGCTAGAAAGTTTGAGATTAAACATTGGTTGCCCTGTGGTGCGGACGGACGGTCGTACGGTCACGTGATTACCAAATTTTCTCGGAAGGGTAGATTACCACATTCTCTTAGCTATGGGGCTCCGCCCACGCGCGCGCGAGCGCGCGTGGAGCTCCGCTAAAAAACAATTAGGTAGTTGTTCTATATCCTTTCTGGTTCATCCAGGTAGAAGTCCTGGCATGATATTATTATGCCTGAGCGCTTCTAGGATATATAACACGCTTAGCATTTCAACCCGTAGCCGTGAAAAAAAATTAGGTAGTTGTTCTATATCCTTTCTGGTTCATCCAGGAAGAAGTCCTGGCATGATATTATTATGCCTGAGCGCTTCTAGGGTATATAACACGTTCAGTATTTCAAACCGTAGCCGTAAAAAACAATTAGGTAGTTGTACTATATCCTTTCTGGTTCATCCAGGTAGAAGTCCTGGCATGATATTATTATGCCTGAGCGCTTCTAGGATATATAACACGTTTAGCATTTCGACCCGTAGCCGTAAAAAAAAAAAATTGGCAGTTGTTCTATATATCCTTTCTGGTTCATCCAGTTAGAAGTCCTGGCATATTATTATGCCTGAGCGCTTCTAGGATATATAACACGCTTAGCATTTCGACCCGTAGCCGTAAAAAGAAGAAAAATAGGTATTTGTTCTATATCCTTTCTGGTTCATCCAGGTAGAAGTCCTGGCATATTATTATGCCTGAGCGCTTCTGGGATATATAGTACTGATAGTAGCAGTTTGACCCGTAGAAAAAACAAACTCAGCCGTTCATTTCGTAGGAGATATTTAAGTGTTTTTGTCTGTGTTAATTAGCAATGTGATCGACTTTATACGCAGACCTTAATAATTTGTTTTTTTCTTTGACAGCACTGAATAATTTTAGCCGAAACCTGAGCCGTACATTTGTTGAATGCCAAGCTTTTAATTTAATTTCTCGCCTTAGAATGATGACATGATGGCGCGAAAATTGACGCCTCTATCGTATTAGATGCGAAATATGATCAGAGATAAATGGAATAGTGAATGTTACAACCTTCTGAGTATCCAGCTGAGATAGGGGACTTTTAGTCCCCTATGTCAGCTAGATAAACAAAATTTTTTTGGTTGCTAAGACGGTGCGGCTCGTTATCTTCAGGATAATTGGTAAATGTAAATCGAAGTGGTGTTTACAGTGTTCAAGTGCTCACAATTTTAAAGAGCTCATCAGGACACACGTCTGACTAGGATCAGATATTTTGTCACTCGCCGAAAGAACAAACAATATGCTTTTTTCATTTTTGGCTCGCAGCTGCCTTGTTTGACATTATAAAGGATCTTTAACAGGGCCG
>NC_133211.1:10226210-10241210 GCF_958299795.1 Porites lutea
AACGTTTAAGATTCAGTGGCGGCAAAGTGCAAACCTGGAAGTCGCTGTGAAAGAACGTGATTCGATAACTCAACCTAATATTCAAAAGACTGAAGCGTATTCGGCAGTGCTTCATTCGACTCAACTACATTCAAGCCGACCTCCGCCTTCAACTAAACTTCAATCAACGCAGATACCTTCAAGTCTGCATGATTCAACTGCAACCCTGTTAGAGAAACCAAAATTTCTTATTCTTGTTTACACTAAGTTCTGGGGACAGGTAAAATGGGTTGGCGAGTATCGAAGCGACTGCATTCTTGATCAAACCAGCAGAACTCAATGCCCATTAGATAGATTTGAAATTACCTATGACAAACAGCGGTTTTCGCAGAGCGACTTAGTAATATTTCACGCGGCTGGCGGGAACATGCCAAGTGTAGATCATCTGAAGTCATTATCAAAGAACAGGCCTGCTAAACAGCGCTGGGTTTATCAAACTATGGAAGGTCCACTGGTGACTCCCGATCCAGCGCCGTTGAACGGATTGTTCAACGCTACTTGGACGTACCGAGGTGACTCCGAGTTTTCAGCTGCCTATTCAGCGTATGTAACCCTCTTTCCTGAGGAAGCGGCGGATAGAATGAAAACTATGATCGACTATAATCAAGGAAAAACTAAACTTGTCGCATGGCTGGTGAGTAACTGTGGATCTCAACTACGTATGGCCTTCGTCCGCGAACTGATAAAGTACATCAACGTAGATGTATACGGAAGCTGCTCCAGCGCATTTGGCCAGAGACTATCATGTTCAAAATCAGGTGAAAAAGACTGCCTCAAACATTACAAATTCTACCTTTCGTTTGAAAATGCGCTGTGCAAGGATTACATCACTGAAAAGTATTGGGATCATTTAGGTAAATATATGTTGTTATTGTTTTTAATCAACTATTTGTACATATTTCATGCGACATAAAATTATTTTGGTAAACAAGGTGACTAAGGCCAAACATCACTAATCGTCAGCGACCAAAACGAAAGGACTTCTTCAAGCGGCTGCTTAAGCCACTCTTCATCTTTTACAGCCTTATTCAACTTTAATCAGCGTTGTCTTTTTTATCAATGCAAAAGTTTTTCTTCGTTAACAATACTGCTCGTAACAAAGCTGTCTTGTCCTAAAAAATATCAATATCACGAAAGTTCAGCTCTCGAATACAAATGAGGCGCAGTATTTAGACAACACAGGGCATTAAAGTAGGTTTAATTTGTTGATTAAATTCACTAGTCTGAGTAACCAGTAGCGGGGGTGCTATCGAGTCATGGAACGCAAATACTTTGTTTTGAATAAAATTCGTCATTTATTGCGACGAGAAAACGAAATTTCTGTTTTTTTTGGGCAATCAGTATGAATTAAAATAAATGTTGTTTGATAAGTCACCATGCAAGGCTTTCGTTTCGTATAATGCACTTATTCTCGAAACTCAAATTAATCGTGCTAACGCGAAAACATTATACGGCGTCTTTCATCTGTGTTTTCGCTTAATTTGCATGCACTTTATAGCTGCTTCGTTTTAGTAGTAACCACACTTCTAAAGGTCCTAACAGACCTTCACTACTGTATGCCATCTGATTAAGAGGCATCTAGATATTACCTTTTGGTTAATGGGAAGTAGTTAGAAGGAGATACTAAAACTTACTTTGAAAAGTTTCTTTATTCAAAGAAAAATGGTAAGAAAAATTGGCAAATACCGAAATACCGTGTCGAAAATAGACGAAATATCGATACCGCATTTATGATCGGTCACGCTTACTTGAAGTTGTATCCATCCCCTGTGCTTGTTATCTAAAACATGTATGCACCAGAAATCAACCTCAGCATATTGCGAGAAAACGTGAGAAGAACTCGAATTTATCGGTGCAACGATCGAAAAGCCCAGTCATCGGATGCAATAATTAACTATTGCAAATTGTGTAATCATTTACCGTTAAGTGAAGGATCTTCTTTTACCGAATACCGTTATCCAGAAGGATAAAAAACCGCATACCGCAGGGCTAGATGATACCGCAATACCGCACATTAAAATCAAAATTACTGAAATACCGCTTAAAAAAAAAGTTAATACCGCAATACCGTAATTCCCCATGCCCCCCTCTTAATAAATGTTTTGGAAAACTCGGATAAAATTTTAATTAGCTTTAATAGATCACAGCACACCGAGAGGGACACGTGACTCTACCTGTTGCCACTTTCTTTCAGCCTCTTTTACACGATAGACGGTAAGAAGACATACCGTTAAGAAAAAAGAGTCCACGTTCGATATATTAAAAATTTTAACACGACTTCGAGGCATTGGGGACAAAATTGCAAATTTTTAACAACTCCATTGTCTCGCAAATCCCAGAAGAGACCTGAGCACAAAGAAAACCGAGCCAAAAAAGTGAATCTTTACTGACGTCACTGTTTACATTTTTCCTCATTAGCATACGACTCAACTCATAGAAGCCGTAGCCGCATATTTGAACTAAATGCAAAAGTTGAAAGAGCTGATTAAGTTGAGCAGTTGGAGCAATTTTCAGCTCTCTGCAAGCAATATTGAAGAAACATCAGCCATCAAAAACAGCGAAATTGCTGGGTGGCCAAAAAGTTAATGAGTCATACATTCTCTGTAAAATTTCGAGTTTTGAGGAGAGAATTTCTCCGAAACCATTCGGTATATTAGGCTCAAATTTTCAGAGATAACTGAAACTGATACGCCCTTTTAATATAATCAGAGTGAGGCAAAAAGTGTTAACAAAGATTCGCCTGAAAAATGAACAGAAAGCCTCGGAGTCGTGTTAGAATTTTAATATATCGAACGTGGCCTATTCCCTGGGGACATGGTTACTATTCCCCACTCCAGCAACTTTAAGGGGAATGGGTACAAGCTTTCGGCGCAACGTCTTCTGGGATCGTTTGGGTGGACAAGCGTTAACTATGATTGGTTAATGGTTACCTTGACTACCAAAACGAGGCCCATTCTGCCTTGTGTTTCTGAATTGAGGAATTCCGGTTTGTTTCTGATAAATCATAAGAGCTGCCCTTGGGCCCGTTTCTCGAAGCTCCCGGTAATTACCGGGCCCGTTAAGCTGTTTTGTTTTCCATTTTAGAAGGGAGTTTTAAAAGTTTTGAAAATTATACAGTAGAGTTATTAGCTAACGAAACAAAATGGACTTCATTAGAGGTCAGAACACACCCTACTTTTCTTGAGACTTTAATTTAAAAATATGATTCCGGGCCCTTTAGGTTACCGGGAATTTCGAGAAACGGGCCCCTTGACACTCTTGTGGCAAATCTACAACATGTGACGCGCAGGCGTAACGACAACTGTTAAAAATATTATCGTAAATAGACAGTTAGGAAAGATCATCTGCTACTGTCACGACTTGCCAGCTCAAACAGTACGAGGTGAAAGGAGAAAATTATAGAGTTTTCACAAGGAAACTGTTCACAGTTTCAAAACCTCGACTTTCTAATTGACTCGGATATATAACTGAAAACCAAGAGAGGATAAAGGGGACAGAGAAGGCATCCCCCATACACACCCTATTCCATAGGTAATTCGTCTCGAGTTATTTTTAGAATCGGGATAAAGTTACCTGCAAGCGTGAAGAGATCGAGAGCATTTCTGAATATTGACGCGAAATGAGTCAGCGCTCACCTGGGAAAAGGGAATCGCTAGACTCTTTGACAACCCGTGAAATCAGTTTAACTCGAAGTTCTCGTAACCTCAGTACTTTAATAAAATGAGAAATTTCGCCGGTCTGTTGAAACCGGTCGTTTGTACAATAAAGCAAGTAGGACGCCAAGTGTTATTTTTGTTGAATAATAAAAGACTAATTGCTCTCTTCAAACTGTAAATTATAAATGATCCTGAGAGAATATTCAGTGTGTTAAGGATTTCCCTGCTGCACTGTTAGCTCGAAAGAGAGGAAGGGCGATTCTTTTTTAATTTCCGTTTCGCTGACACAGCTTTATCAGAAATCTCTCTGTAGTCGTTTTCGTCGACGAAAAGAATAGCAACATCGCTCTCCGCGTCTTCCTCCATTTTGTTCTGCGTCAGTTCGTGAAGGACGCGTGGCTATGAGCGTAGGTCATGCACGCTGAACACATTCGCGCTATGTGATTGGCTGTTGTCTAATCCCCCTTGGGATCTGTGGTCTTAAAAATAACTCGAGACGAATTACCTATGGAATAGGGTGTGTAGGGGGATGCCTTCTCTGTCCCCTTTATCCTCTCTTGCTGAAAACTCCTAGAAAAATTTGAAATCTGTTTGTTAAATGCGGTTGTTTTTGTAATAATATACAATATTTATAGAGCGCTAATTCCCAATTGCCCAAAAGCGTTACGCTGTAGAAGCAATTATTTCAAACAGAAATTTCTCGAAAACGCTCGCATAAAAATTACCTAAAATCGGTACAACTCAAGACAGTTATGTGAGCTTCACGTCCCATAAGCAGCTCCAAAAACAAATGTCTAGATTTCTCATAATTTCAGGAAACGTAAAAATACCAATAGCGTCGCGCGTTGCCATGGATACGTCGATCTCGCAAAAACTAACTTTTTTGGAAACTCTAATCTATACCATACAATTCGCTTACCTGCTTCGCTTGGGGCATCTTTACATTTCGCGTTACATTATCTTAACCCTTTAAAACCCAATATCCACTTACAAACTTTGAGAAATTCTCCAGACTTGTCTTAGTTGAGTGAATAGGATAAAAGATCAAAGAATTTTCCCTCAGGTGATCATGAATTTAATTCTGATAACCTTTCCCCTTGATCGGGACTTTGTATTGATATCATTAGAAGACAACTGATGTTGGTCACTAATTTCTTGCTCTTTCAGGAGAGTACACGAATGTTGTTCCCGTTGTGATGGGTGGCGCTGATCCTTCAGACTACAAACGAATGGCTATTCCGGGGTCTTATATCAATGTTGTGGACTTCAAGACTGTAAAACAACTAGCAGAATATCTTCAATATCTGGACAAAAACAATACAGCTTACAACGAGTATTTTAAGTGGCGGTTAAGATACAAAGTGAGTCCTTATCACTACCCGCTGTGTAACTTTTGCAGATCGCTCGCCTTAAAACCTGACCTCAGAGAAACGAAAATTTATCACGATCTTCGCAAATATTGGTTAGAAGAAGGAATGTGCAATCAACAGAACCAACGTATTAGAAGCATGTGGTAAGCCATGACTAAAGGCTCGGAAAGGTTGACATGGTTAAGTTCAGTTACCCTACACACGGACAACGGCGTGGTGTGTCATTTATAAGACCCTAAAAGATGAGCGGGAAAATTTCCCGTTGCATGGTGCGTGGAGCAACTGGTATACTAAAATCAGTTTAGCATTAATAAGAAAAAAAGTGCCGTAATAAGCGACTATCTGCTTACGTTACGGGCGTAGCCCTTGACTGGTGGAAAATTAAGTTGTGCTTGTTCATGGCTGGTATGAGCCACGATGGGAAATAAAGTAAATTGAAAGTTTTTTAAAGCGCACACGCTACCTTAAGGTACCGTGGAAGTCCCAACGGCTGGTACGCAGTAGAGTATGCGGGTATACTATCTACCTTCCATGGAGATCTCACTGATCTGAAGCCCAATTTTAGGAGAGGTTTCTAGAGGAATGTAAAATGTCAGCTTCGATGCACCGCTTACGAACAGACTTATGTCAAGATAATCTACCCATTATAGTCAGAACTTTAAAAACAAAGAAGGCGGTTTTTTTAGCGACGTGCGTCAATCGAAAGATGACCTTTTTCATTTATGAGCAGCGGTTTAGACCAAAATTTCTGAGCTACCGCGCTATCTGTGGTCCCTTTTTCTTTTGGTAACAGCACAGTCGACGTCAAATGTCAACGCTTAAAGGCGCGTTATGAAGAATAAGTCGGGAGAATTTAATGAGAATCTTGGGTATTGGTATTCTACTTCGCTATAACGCTAGCCTGCGAGCAAGCCCTCCTATTTGGGTGAGTGAAGCGAGTCTCGCGAGAACGCGCGAGCGAGCGGCGAAGCTTGCTCGCAGGCTACTATAACGCCTACTACAGTGATTTAATTTTTCACCCTCTTTTTTTAACCTGTTACCTTTCTATCTTTGCGGCTTAAAAGTGAGATTATACCAATATTTTGGTTTAATGTACCTTTTTGTTGTTTTGAACAGGTTATCACCTTCAATAAGGGAGTTTCTACTCTTTGTTTTAGGAAGAGCAGGTCATAATTGAAAACAATGATTAAATATTAAAATATGACAATCATTATTTTTAATATTGATCTCCTGTTCTACTTCAATGAACACAATAACGACCTCCTGCTCCTCCTTGCTAGCCACAAGAAATTTTTTACGATAATATAAGATTGAGGACTGAGCCTTTTTTGCTTCTATGACTTTCTTTCTTTCTTTGTACAACGCTTCTTATATTTACCAGATATAACGATCATTTGCAAACTATTTCTAAATGTTGGTAAACGTAATATTTTAGTTTCCATCCAGTGGGAAGGCACAAAGCTAAACATCAACATCCCTGTCTTAGTGAACTTCTGCAGTGGGTTCAAGAAAAACAAAAACCATTATCTAGAGATCCTTTCAGACATGGCTCAGTATAGGTCTTAACATTTCGTACGACATATCGCTCGTTACATTCCACGTTAGCGCCGTGAGCCTTGAATTTAGCAGACATAAATTTCTGTTTCAATCCACCTTGGTTCGCTTTCCTAGCTCCTTTAGAACAAGGTTGTTATTCTCTGCCTGCACTCAGTGTAAAAGGAAAAGTTCGTGACACTTAATTAATTTCTTGTGTTTGTCACTCCTCATACCAAAATTAAACCGATCAAATAAATGGTTGTTCTTAATAAAGTTTCAGGATTACCACTTCCCAAAACTATTGCAATTTTTCGCTTTAAAATGACCCAAGTTGTTTTGAGCGGAAGTTGTCAATTCAACATCAAGTGATTTGCCTAACTTTTCAAACATTTCACCGGAACAAAAATTTAATTTTCTTCCCTTTCGTTCAAATCGCTTCAAAAATTGTTAATGTTCTCCTCCAATTTATTTGAAGAAATGACTAAGGACCTCAATTAAATCTTCTTCTGGCATGGTATCCAGGTCTGCATATAACCTGAGGATAATGCCTTAGGAAAGAGGTCTTCTTAAAAATAATGACCGAGCGCGTGGCTCGAGGTCAGTTATCATTTTTAAGACGGCCAAGGAGCGATACATCGTCCTATTTAGTGCACGTTTCCATGTTTACGACACAGCAGGTCATTCATTGTATCCTGTTCCATTTCAGATTATTCATTAACCTCAAATACTTGTTCAAAACGATGGAAAGGAGCATTAAGCACCCCTAGCATCTCCAACACTAGATCTTTCATCAAAGGAGTGGCGCAAAACACAGAGTTGAGTTTGAAGATGAGGTTTAGCCCGAAAAACTGTCTCCGTAACTCACTGATAATTCTTATAGTGTTCGGAACGTTTAAGATTCGGTGGCGGCAAAGTGCAAAGCTGGAAGTCGCTGTGGAAGAACTTGATTCGATAACTCAACCTAATATTCAAAAGACTGAAGCGTATTCGGCAGTGCTTCATTCGACTCAACTACATTCTAGCCGACCTCCGCCTTCAGCTAAACTTCAATTAACGCAGATACCTTCAAGTCTGCCTGATTCAACTGCAACCCTGTTAGAGCAACCAAAATTTCTTATTCTTATTTACACTAGGTTCTGGCAAAAAGTAAAAGAGGTTGGCGAGTATCGAAGCGACTGCATTCTTGATCAAACCAGCAGAACTCAATGCCCATTAGATAGATTTGAAATGACCTACGACAAAGATCGGTTTTCGCAGAGTGACTTAGTGATATTTCGCGCGGCTGGCGGGAACATGCCAAGTGTAGATCATCTGAAGTCATTATCAAAGAACAGGCCTGCTAAGCAGCGCTGGGTTTATCACACTATGGAAGGGCCACTGGCGACTCCTGATGCAGCACCGTTAAACGGATTGTTCAACGCTACTTGGACGTACCGAGGTGACTCCGAGTTTTCAGCTGCCTATTCAGCGTATGTACCCCTCCTTCCTGAGGAGGCAGTAGATAAAAAGAAAACTATGATCGACTATAGTCAAGGAAAAACTAAACTTGTCGCATGGCTGGTGAGTAACTGTGGATCTCAACTACGTATGGCCTTCGTCCGCGAACTGATGAAGTACATCAACGTAGATGTATACGGAATCTGCTCCAGCGCATTTGGCCAGCGACTATCATGTTCAAAATCAGATGAAAAAGACTGCCTCAAACATTACAAATTCTACCTTTCGTTTGAAAATGCGCTGTGCAAGGATTACATCACTGAAAAGTACTGGGATCATTTAGGTAAATATTTGTTGTTGTTGTTTTTAATCAACTATTTGCACATATTTCATCCGACATAAAATTATTTTGGTAAAAAAGGTGACTAAGGCCAAAAATCACTAATTGTTAGCGACCAAAAGGAAAGGACTTCTTCAAGCGGATTCTGAGGATGCATCTTTTACAGCCTTATTCAACTTTAATCAGCGTTGTCTTTTTTATCAATACAAAATTTTTTCTTCCTTAACAATAGCTCGTAACTAAGCTGTCTTGTCCTAACGAAAATACCAATATCACGAAAGTTCAACTCGCGAATACAAATGAGGCGCAGTATTTAGATAACACATGGTAAGTAGGTTTAATTTGCTGATTAAATTCATTAGTCTGAGTAACCAGGTAAGGTGCTATCGAGTCTTGGAACAAAAATATTTGTTTTGAATAAAATTCGTAATTAATTTCGATGAAACAACGCAATTTCTGATTTTTTGGCAGTATATGAATAAAAAGGAATGTTGTTTGATATGTCACCATGTAAGGGTTTCATTTCCTACAATGCACTTATTTTCGCAACTGAATTAATTATACTAACGCGAAGACATTAAGCGTCTCTCATCTGTGTTTTCGCTTACTTTGCATGCACCTTATAAACTTTATAACTGCTTCGTTTAGTTAGTAACCACACTTCTTAAGGTCCCAACAGACCTTCACTATGCCAGAGGTATCTAGATTTTACCTATTGGTGTATGCGAAGTAGTTAGAAGCGGACACTAAAACGTACTTTAAACTTTCTTTATCTAATTGTTTGGACAACCACAGGTAGCCCAAGCTCGAAATATGAGCATCGGCATTGTTGCGTAACATTCGAAATATAAGGATTTGTATGGGGAAAAAAACCTATCTAACTGACTCGGATATATAACTGAAAACTCTTAGAAAAACTTGAGGCCAAGGGCAGGGTAAATGTCTGTTTGTTAAACGCGGTTTTTTTTGTAATTGGTTACGCTGTAACAGCAATTATTTCAAACCGAAATTTCTCGAAAACGCTCGCATAAAAATTGCTTAAAATCGGTACAACTCAAGACAGTTATGTGAACTTCACGTCCCATCATAAGCAGCTTCAAAAACAAATGTCTAGATTTCTCATAATTTCAGGAAACCTAAAAATGTCAATAGCGTCGCCGCGTTGCCATAGATACGTCGATCGGTTACCTGCTTTGCTTGGGGCATTTTTACATTTTTGTTAATAGGTGTTATCAATGTTAAAACGGCTCGAGCTACCTTAATTATTGACATCCAACTACCTGTTCCAGAGTCTGGTTATTTTTGAGAGGGAAAGGTTATGCAGATAATTATTCAGCAATATCAAATGTCTTATTAACGTATTTCAGTACTCCTGTGAGGTAACAGGACGTAGGTTGTATTACAGTCAAACCCCACTTCACAGACATCCCGTTATTACGGACAGTTTGCTTTGTCCTCGTTGAAAGAAAGCCCTTACATTTTCTCTAAATTCAATCCCCTTAATATGGACACTTTCTATGGTATTAACGGAGTTTGACTGTATTTTGCAAGTGCAGAGAAAAATGCGAAAATCTACAATTTTTTTCGTAGTGTATGTCTCTGAAGGGAAATAGAAATAACCCAGCAGGGCGTTGTTAAAGCGGCAGCTTTATTACTTATCTTAACCCTTTAAATCCCAATATCCAGATACAAACTTTGAGAAATTCTGCAAACTTGTCTTAGTTGAGAAAATAGGATAAAAGATCAAAGAATTTTCCCTTAGGTGATCATGAAATTAATTCTGATAACCTTTAACCTTGATCGGGACTTTGATATCATTGAGAGACAACTGATGTTGGTCACTAATTTCTTGCTCTTTCAGGAGAGTACACGAATGTTGTTCCCGTTGTGATGGGTGGGGCTGATCCCTCAGACTACAAACGAATGGCTATTCCGGGGTCTTATATCAATGTTGTGGACTTCAAGACTGTAAAACAACTAGCAGAATATCTTCAATATCTGGACAAAAACAACACAGCTTACAACGAGTATTTTAAGTGGCGGTTAAAATACAAAAGAAGTCCTTATCACTACCCGCTGTGTAACTTTTGTAGATCACTCGCCTTAAAACCTGACCTTAGAGAAACGAAAATTTATCACGATCTTCGCAAATATTGGTTAGACGAAGGAATGTGTCATCAACAGTACCAACGTATTAGAAACATGTGGTAAGCCATGACTAAAGGCTCGGAAAGGCTGACACGGTTATGTGCAGTTACCCCTCACACGGACAACGTGGTACGTCATCTATGAGACCCTAATAGATGAACGGGAAAATTTCCGTTTGCAGCGTGGCACTCATGATCAGAGCAACTGGTATCTTAAAATCAGTTTAGTATTTATAAAGCAAAAGTGCCATAATAAGCGACTATCTGCTTAAGTTACGGGCGTAGCCTTTGATCGGTGGAAAGATAAGTTTTGGTTCTTGATGGCGGGTATGGGCCACAAAAGGGAAAAAAATTAAATTGAAAGTTTTTAAAATGCACACGCTACATTAACCCTTTTCGGACGGCTATAGGATCGTATACGTCCCATATGGAACGATGTATACATTCCCCCCTGGACCCATTTAGCTTTCAGTTTAAGTTAATAAATAGGTAAGCAACAACGTCAGCAAAGATAGATCTTTCCAGCGATACCTCGTTTTGGATATTCTGACCAATCGTGACAGAGTTACACTCACAAAAAAGGTAATATTTTGGGGAAAAATCCGCTGCCACTTTCGCTGTTTGCATGCTTCTCTTTGAAAATTAAATTTGTTCCTTTTCTCAAAAGATAGCCAGCCACAATTCGATGCAAAACAAAGACGATAAAGTGGGCAACAAAACCGCCAATAAAGAAGGAAAAGAAGGAGAAAAAGAGAGGCGGAGAGAAAGATCGAAATAGATTTGCACTGAAAAAAAAAAGAAAACTTTTGCGCATGTGTGAAAAACAAAAAAACTGTTTTTACATCAAATTACTCGGAAAATATGCCATACTTCTTGCAGTACTCACTTTCAGTCAAACTTACGCTAATTAGCGGAAAACTAGTCCAAAGAAGAGAAATTGGTGAAAAATGCGGTTTTTTCGCTACTCGCCGGCCGTCACCAAAAGGTTAAGGTACTGGAAGTCACAACGGCCGGTAGGCAGTAGTCGAGCGCGGGTAAGCTATCGACCTTCCATGGAGATCTCATCTGAAGTTCAATTCTATTAGAGGTTTCGGAAGGAATACAAAATGCATTTTACTAGAGGTTTCCGGAGGAATACAAACGATGCACCTCTGCGAACAAAGCTCTCTGCTAAAAAACCGCCCTCCTTGTGTGTTTTTTTTAGCGACGCACCTCAACCGGAAGATGACCTTTTGCATCTACGAGGAGCGGTTTAGACCAAAATTTCTGAGCTACCGCGCCTTCTTTTGTCCCTTTTCTTTTGGTATCAGCACAGTCGACGTCAAATGTTAACGCCTAAAGGCGTGTTATGAAGAATAAGTCGAAAGAATTTAATGAGAATCTTAGGTATTGGTATTCTACTTCGCTACAACGCTAGCCTGCTAGCAAGCCCTCCTATTTGGGTGAGTGAAGCGAGTCTCGCGAGAACGCGCGAGCGAGCGGCGAAGATTGCTCGCAGGCTACTATAACGCCTACTACAGTTAAGCGGTGATTTAATATTTCACCCTCTTTTTTTAACCTGTTACCTTTCTGTCTTTGCGGCTTAAAATTGAGATTATACCAATATTTTGGTTTAATGCACCTTATAATCCGTGTTGTTTTGAACAGGTTATCACTTCCAATAACGGAGTTTCTACTCTTTGTTTTAGAAAAAGCAGGTCATTATTGAAAATAACGATTAAATATTAAAACATGACAATCATTAGTTTTAATATCGATCTCCTGTTCTACTTGAATGAACACAATAATGACCTCCTGCTCCTCTTTGCTGGCCACAAGAAATTTTTTACGACAATATAAGATTGAGGACTGAGCCTTTTTTGTTGCTATAACTTTCTTTCTTTCTTTCTTTTTACAACGCTTCTTGTATTTACCAGATATAACCAGCATTTGCAAACTATTTCTAAATATTGGTAAACGTAATTTTTTAGTTTCCATCCAAAACATTCAAAGTAATGAGAGACAATCTTGGACAGAATAGAATGAAACAGCAAACCCACATTCCCCCGAATCTCAAGGATGAAGCTGTGCGAAAGCCAAAACGCGCCATTTTTCCATCCTTGGTATGTGGGGGAACATAATAGGACAATCACATGACTTTTGTTGGGCATATAGTTCATTTGTGGCCCAAGTTTGCGCTCGAGCGGAGCAAGGGTGCAAATGGTAACGAGGGACACAAACAAACTATATGCCCAACAAAAGCCATGTGATTATCATTATTATTAATACACAATGTTATTTCATAAGGAAAGATTGTTTAACATGAAATCATGTTGAGGGCTGCAAATCCCATTTACAGCCTACACTTTGCCGTTTGGTCCGCGTAAAGGAGCGTTTTAGAGAGGGCAGTTTGTCATTTGGCCGCGTGTAATCATAATAATACTATTTATCCTGTTTTATTCCCCTAACCCTTGAAGCCAATTATGAATTGAATAGTTCCAAACTGGTCTGTTATCCCTAAAGCGCTACTGATCGATTTGGTATTTGCACAGAACTGAGAAACAATTTTTGTGTTTTTAAAAGCCTGGCCTTGCACAGTCCTTAAAAACTGTTTTCCTGTTTGGTTTGTAACTTTGAAAGGCTTCTTTCTTATCGATGCCCAGTTAAAACTCCTAATTTATTCGTCGTCTACACGTTTTGAGGTAATCTCGAGCTCGCTGTTGTACACAAAGACTGATTGGTAAAATATTCTTTAAGAATATCAACTTTAGCGATCTTGCAATTGCAGCTTGTTGTCACCCAGTGGGAAGGCACAAAGCTAAACATCAACATCCCTGTCTTAGTGAACTTCTGCAGTGGGTTCAAGAAAAACAAAAACGCATTATCTAGAGAACCTTCCAGACTTAGCACAATATAGGTCTTAACATTTCGTACGACACATCGCTAGTGACATTCCACGTTAGCGTGAGCCTTAAATTTAGCAGACATAATTTTCTGTTTCAATCCACGTTGGTTCGTTTTCCTAGCTCCTTTAAAACAAGTTATTATTCTCTGCCTGCACTCAGTGTAAAAGGATAAGTTTGTGACACTTAATTAATTTCTTGTGTTTGTCCCCCCTCATACCAAAATTAAACCGATCAAATAAATGGTTGTTCTTAATAAAGTTTCTGGATTACCACTTCCCAAAATTACTGCAATTTTTGGCTTTAAACTGACCCAAGTTGTTTTGAGCTGAAGTTTTTATTTCAACATCAAGTGATTTGCCTAACCTTTCAAACATTTCACCGGAGCAAAAATTTAATTTTTGTTCCCTTCCATTCAAATCGCTTCAAATATTGTTAATTAAATTTCTCGGGTACCGCCCTCTATGTTCTCCTCCAATTTATTTGAAGAATTGACTAAGGACCTCAATTAAATCTTCTTCTGACATGGTATCCAGGTCTGCATATAACCTGAGGATAATGCCTTAGGAAAGAGGTCTTCTTAACGATAATGACCGAGCGCGTAGCTCGAGGTCAGTTATAATTTTTAAGAGGGCCAAGGAGCGGTACATCGTCCTATTTAGTGCACCTTTCCATTGTTTACGACACAGCGGGTCATTCATTGTGTCCTGTTTCACTTCAGATTATTCATTAATCTCAAATACTTGTTCAAAACGATGGAAAGGAGCATTAAGCACCCCCAGCATCTCCAACACTAGATGTTTCATCAAAGGAGTGGCGCACCTTTCGGATGCAAGACACATAGTTGGGTTTGAATATGAGGTTTAGCCCGAAAAGATGTCTCCGTAACTCAGTGATAATTGTTATATTGTTTAGAACGTTTAAGATTCAGTGGCGGCAAAGTGCAAGGCTGGAAGTCGCTGTGGAAGAACGTGATTCGACAACTCAACCTAATATCCAAAAGACTGAGGCGTATTCGGCAGTGCTTCATTCGACTCAACTACATTCAAGCCGACCTCCGCCTTCAACTAAACTTCAATCAACACAGATACCTTCCAGTCTGCCTGATTCAACTGCAACCCTGTTAGAGAAACCAAAATTTCTTATTCTTGTTTACACTAAGTTCTGGGGACAGGTAAAATGGGTTGGCGAGCATCGAGGCGACTGCATTCTTGATCAAACCAGCAGAACTCAATGCCCATTAGATAGATTTGAAATAACCTACGACAAACAGCGGTTTTTGCAGAGCGACTTAGTAATATTTCACGCGGCTGGTGGGAACATGCCAAGTGTAGATCATCTGAAGTCATTATCAAGGAACAGGCCTGCTAAACAGCGCTGGGTTTATCAAACTATGGAAGGGCCACTGGTGACTCCTGATCCAGCGCCGTTAAACGGATTGTTCAACGCAACTTGGACGTACCGAGGTGACTCCGATTTTTCAGCTGCCTATTCAGCCTATGTACCCGTCTCTCCTGAGGAAGCGGTGGATAAAATGAAAACTACGATCGACTATAGTCAAGGAAAAACTAAACTTGTTGCATGGCTGGTGAG
>NC_133211.1:10243710-10278710 GCF_958299795.1 Porites lutea
CTGGACAAAAACAACACAGCTTACAACGAGTATTTTAAGTGGCGGTTAAAATACAAAAGAAGTCCTTATCACTACCCGCTGTGTAACTTTTGTAGATCACTCGCCTTAAAACCTGACCTTAGAGAAACGAAAATTTATCAAGATCTTCGCAAATATTGGTTAGAAGAAGGAATGTGTGATCAACAGAACCAACGTATTAGAAACATGTGGTAAGCCATGACTAAAGGCTCGGAAAGGTTGACACGGCTAAGTTCAGTTATCCTACACACGGACAACTGCGTGGTGTGTCATTCATGAGACACTAAAAGATGAACGGGAAAATTTCCATTTGGTGCGTGGCACTCATAATCAGAGCAACTGGTATACTAAAATCAGTTTAGCATTTATAAAGAAAAAGTGCCATAATAAGCGACAATCTGCTTACGTACGGGCTTAGCCCTTGATAAGTGGAAAATTAACTTGTGGTTGTTGAAGATTGAAAGTTTTTAAAGCCCACAAGCTACCTTAAGTTACTGGAAGTCCCAACGGCCGGTAGGCAGTTAGTCTGCTACACAGCCGTTTTTAGGGTCGTCACGCAACGCTGCAGAGAAGCGTTGCGTGACGACACTAAAAACGGCTGTGTAGGAGACTAGTAGGCAGTAGACCGTGAGGGTAAACTATCAACCCTCCATGGAGATTTCATCTGAAGTTCAATTTTAGGAGAGGTTTCTAGAGGAATGTAAAATGTTAGCTACGATGGACCGCTACGAACAGACTTATGTCAAGACAATCCACCCATTACAGTCAGAACTTTAAGGTGACTCGACCCAGTTATTTTGTGAGGGTACCATACTACTTTGAAGCTCTCTGGCATCCCCACCTTTAGTTTGATCGTAAGTCTAACACATAGAATGGATAACATATAGATCAATCTACAATATAGCATAAAATTTTTGGCGATCGGAGTAAATGTCACCTGGTTTTAGTGCTACGCCTCTTGGGGGTCTGAGTCGAATCTCTCGGCTACATATAATTCGCATTAGTGCCTTCCGTTGAACAGAGTTTAACCAAAATCGGAAAGACCAATGGGAGAAATTCAGCGGTTTGCAAATTTAGGTCATAATTTATGTGAAAATGATAAGCAAACTTTAGACGATTATATTTAGTAAACTATGAGATTTGTCCCTTTATTTTTGGGATCTTTACAACAGATGGGTCCTTGCAAGTCAGTAAAAAGCTTTAGGGCCTTGTAAATGCGCGCGATTTAGAGCAATGCAAACATATAGAAATTATGGTTTTAGCTATTTGTTGACGTTCGTCAGCGTTTAAGAATCCGTCTCACGAAAAAAGCATTTTCTTAAAAACTCGTAGTTTTTTTTTCAATTTTTTTCAGGGCCACAATTGATTAACTAACTACCCGGATTCTGAATTTCATGGTCATTGACAAACTGTGACATTATCTTTTATAAGCCCAAACTTGAGTAAACATTGAAGATTTTTAGCGTTTTGGCTGAGTTTGTGCTTTGGGAATTTTCTATTGTTTCTAGTCTGTCATGATACAGCATTCTTGTTCAGCACGCGTGCAATGACCGCGCTTGGCTGACTTTCGAATGCTCACGACTGGATTGACTATAATGGGGTCGCACATTTCCGGATTTTTGGGGGTAAGACAGTTCGTCATTATAACAGTTAGTAAACGTACCAGAATGTCTGTACTGTAGGTGAAAAATGGGTTAACTCATTATAGGATGACCTATCTAGATAGGTGTCTTAGTTAAGATCGCGAAAATTACATATTTGCCCAATAGTGACCGAGATGGGGTCTATAATTGGCCACAGAATAGACTATAATGGGGTAGGGGCTCTGAGAGGCCAGCGGCACATACCCAGCAAAAAAGAACCCAAGTACTCCGCGGGGGTTTTGATCACACATAAGAACGGTGATTTCGGTGCGATTTCTGTAACGGGGCGAAGATGCGCCGCGCTGAAGGGTCACATATCGGATAGGTGTTCGTAATATAACCGATAGCTTTTCTAGCCGACAAGAACAGCTACCCAGTATAGTGTGCAACTGACTTAAGGATTATAAACGGCTTGGAAACTAAAATTTCGAGGACGTTTTTGGACTTTTTACATTTAGGGCATGAATTTTTCGTCATTTCAGGCCTTGGAACCTAAAAATGAGCCTAGCTAGCTGTAAAAAGGGGCAATACGGAGGCAATACGTCCTAGCCGGCATGATCACATGCTGTTTACAGAAAATTCCCTCATCCGTGTCAGGAAATTCTGTATTTTAAAGCCCCCCTTGGGCATGACTCAGCAATTGAGGACATTTCTGCTACGTTTTCAATGTTGGTTAGCATGCAAGGATTTTTCCCATGTCTATCGTCAATGATTTGCTCACTGGTAATAGAGGGGGTGGCCCCAGAGTGGTTTTGCATTGAAATTGGCATGCAACAGAATTCCGCATGCCCTGTAAGCATAATTTGAGGTTCTGTTTTTCTGTGACCTTCTCACCCAGGCCGCGAGAAGCCTAGGTTCTAGTAATAAGTAATTCATACCCAGCAAAATCTCCGGCATGCCGGGCATGCCAAATTTTCTGACATGCCCGGCATGCTAAATTCTCTGGAATGCCGGGCGTGCCATAATCTGGGTCATGCCGGGCATGCCAAAATCGGTCTCTGGCATGCTCTCGACGCAAAGGTTATAATTCCTTGAATCTACAGATATTTTAAGCCTGGCTAAAAAAAAAAAACTAAACAGATCACAATTCTTATCTTTTGATGTACGGTTACACGATGACGTCATTGCTATTCCTTTCATTTTCATAGATTTGGTTGTCGCAGCGAAGTTTAAATAACAAAAGCTCTAATTTTCACAAGAAAGTAAAACCCTGAGGGATTCTGCCGTAGTAATAAAACAGCGTCATCGTGGAGATGACCTGTTGGGGGATTGTGAAAACTCCTCACCCCTTTTAATGAGTCTTTAATAGGATTCCCATTTCATATTGCGAATAAAATGGAACTGACTGAAATCTGTAAAAAGAGAGACAGAGACTATTTTCATTGTATAATAAAATGCATCTATGTTCCATGAAAGCTTTTAAAAATACAAGGTTATAGAATATCTTTCAAAGTTCATTACAAACTGAGCTAAGCCCCAAAATCACTGTTCATTATTCAGTAAATTATGATGTTTGACAATGCAGTGTGCTTGAATATAACGTTGCAATTACAAATCTCTCTAACGCATTTTTCCCTACGTTAGAAAAGCTGTTTTTGTCTTGTTTCACATTTTGATAAGGAGTCTGAGTTCCTCTTTCTTGTTTTGTAGGCTTGCCAGGGATTAATGTTTTTGTGTCATTACCAGTGTCTGTGTTCTTTATTTTTAACTTAAAGTAAGTCAGTAATAACTGACAATATCAAAGAATTGCTCTCTAGAAAAGTAATTATCTCCTCGTCATGTCTGGAAGTTACCTGTAACAAAAAAGAAATGGAATGTTAACACATGAAAGGGCAAAATAAAAAAAAAGAAATAGAACATGTAGAGCTCAGCTTCTCTTAAGATATTTTCATACTGGCTTGTTGAGTCTGTTAAAGGTCGCAACTAATTGTCTGAGGCTAATTTCACAAGAGTGTGCAATTGAGCTAAATGCATGGTAAATAAAGTGAAAGAAACGTGGTTTCACATTTGCCAATTTACATTGCGCTGTTCATGATGTTTACACGCTCTTCTACTGCGAAATAAACCTTTGCATTTGGATTTGCAAGTCAAGATTATACCGAGTTTGACTGACACTTAATTGAACAATAGTTTCATTTTTAAGTAGGTAAGGTGTAGACCCATATAAAGCCGGAATATGTAAAGGAAACTCAGCGAAAACTTTTTCGCATCTTTTTGTGGCGATATTCTCTCGCAGCCCGTCAACTGATTAGGGGTTGCGAAGAAAAAATAAATTAAGACCAAAGGTTAAAGTCTGACCGGTTACATCATTTCGTATGTTACCTAGAGTTCTAATAAATAGGTCATAAAATAGGATTTAACGAAAGCGAATTTGTTTCTCAATCGGTGGATAAAAAAGTGAAGCTATCAAATGAGAAGTATATAGAGTATCAAAATTATTAAATTAAAAGCTCATATAATTAGGAAAATTCCTTTACGAAAACAATGCCAGTGACATTAAATTGATCAGATAAAATTCTCAGAAAACATGTCGAATAAAAGCCTCAATGTTTGCTTTTGTTTTTGCGTAAAGGTAAATTTTTCGGCCCACAAAGCAAAGTTGAAAAAGCGACTAAATCTTAGTTTTTTACATTGAACATGTTTATTAGCTTAGTTTTCGTCCGTTTTAAAAGCTTTATGACCCAATCATAATTTTCGGGTTAAAATAGTACAAAATCATTTCAAAAACCATGTTCATTTAAAGTAGAGCCGGCAAACGTGAACATTTTGTAATTCAAAAGTCGGACCCGCAGCCAGGTTGTTTAAGCTTAGAATTATTTGCATTTTAGCGTCCTATAAATTTACCAGAATCGCCTCTCAGAGGCTTACTGTAGCAAAGCTTTTTGTAGTACACTCGTAGACAAGCAATGTAAGCCTTAAAACTTTGCTTGGATGAGATGTCCAAAAGAAAAATTAGTTTTGTGGACCTAAACACACATTCACAGACTGCTTATATTGAGTTGTTTACAACTTTGCATTGACACCTGCAGCATGTTCATTTTTTTAAAGCGAAATCCAAATCTGATCTTGGCATTTGATTTACGGATATTTTATTTTGTCTCCAAAAGTGATCGTAATATCCGTTTGATTGTCTTTCAAACAACAGTCAAACTATGCAGCAAAAATAAGTAACTTTACCAGTACAGTGAAAAAATATGACCGTAGGTGCCAAAAATAATTATACTCGAGGTATAAAATTAGATCTGACTTTTTTTAGCTTTGGTTTCTATATTTTTGAAGTTTTCTCTAGTCTTCTTAGCAGCAGAAGAAGATTACAAGACATACAAACAGAAACAATCCGAAGTGAACGAGTTGACAACCACTTATGCCGGAGTTCTTAGGCATGCTCAACAGCAAGATGAACTGAATGCCAAAAGGATAATTCACGGGATTTGTTCGGTATTCAGGCTTTTTCTTTACCAAATTAATACTAAATTTGTACTTACAGTCTCTCGCAGAATCCATTTCTTGTCCAGCATTCACCAACATCTCAACCATGCACCGCAGAAAAAAAAGACAAACAAGTGCGAAGAGACATGACGACATCGTGACGCCACAACTGCCACGCTACAACAAACTAGATTCATCGTCATCCGAAAACACTTCTGAGAAATTCGGCCGATGTCGTGCGTGCTCGGGGTATCTTCGAATGACGCAGATGACTTTGCTCAAAGGACTATCGTCAGCAAGGAGTAAAACAGTTTGTGAGATTCGCATAGCCGACAAGAAGCGCACTGAAAAACTAAGCAAAATCTCTCTGAGAAGGCAGTCCAAATTCACCAAATCAGAACGTCTTTGCAGTATGAACGTCGTACTCTCGTACTGACTTGAACGACCTGGTAAGCTTAATTTTCACCAGTCTGTTGACCGGGAAACATTCCGACGCGATAAAACTTAAGCATGGATAATTTTATACTGAGAAGATTTGTTATCTTATTGTTTAAGACGCAGAGTTATCAGTATCGGTTTGAAATAAAAGGATTAATCTTTGATTGCAAGTTAAGTATTCTATTTTATGCATGAATAATGTTGTTTTGTTGTGCTTTTTATTTATAAATCCAGGCTTCTGTCTTCAGTTTTGCCAGTCGATCCCGTGACACACATTGTGACAAACATGACTTTTTTTGTTATAATCTGCATTTATTGCCAGGCATGAAACCTGTAACTTCAAGCTCCCTAAGATATATTTGGCGATTATATGTGATTCTCAGGATATGATGCTGAAGCGAACATCAAAATCAGTGTCGCTGGGCATGCCAATTTCTTGCCTGGCATGCCGGGCATGCCAAACCAACTGGCTTCACCATAAGCTTCACCATCGGCATGCCCGGCATGCCAAACCAGAGGAGCAAAAACTGGGGATTAATTATCAACCCGGCGAGAGATCTGGGACCAAAGTTTAGCTGGGTCAATTTTGGGCTGCGAATGGGCTGCGAGGGCATGAACCCATTTTTTCCATGCCTATGAGACGTTATTTCTAAGTACCAATGTTCCCTTGAATTTTGTCATGCCTAATTATATAAAATTTTCCCTCTCTCATTAATCCTCACACTAGATGCGATAATTACGCTCGCTAGGCATGTTCACCTGAAAATCATGCCCATACCCTTATTCAAAACAAAATGCTATCAAATTTTAGTTTCCAAGCCGTTTATAGAGAGAGCAAACCAGCTAAGTTAAAACCATGAAATGGCCAGAAATCTGCTTGGGAATCTCACAGGAAAGAAGACTACACAACTTACGTGAGGTTAGCCGATTTTTGTTTAAATCCTTTCACATTCGCTAGCCTGCGAAAACATCCGTTTCCGAGGAGTCCTTGTCTTCGCCGCTGGGACGTTTCGCGCAGAGAAACGACGTTCCTCCGCGCGATACGTCCCCAGCGGCGAAGAGCGAGGAGAAACGGATGTTTTCGCAGGCTACACATTCGTATGCTACAGAAACAATCCTTTTTGTACACCATACGAATCCTTATACAGTCAAACCCCGTTAACATGGACACTGAAAGGGGCATAAAAGGAGCCCGTATTAAGAGGGCGTCTGTAAAGCGGGGTTTGACCGTATTCGAACGTACACAACAATGCAGGGCCCAGTTGTTCGAAGGCCGATTAGCCCTTAACCCGGGGTTAAATTTAACCCGGGTTTTCTCGTATAATTTTCTGACAAAAAGAATTAAAACTGAAATGCTTTTTAAGCTTTCAAATCTGGACCCAGTTGTTCGAAGACCGATTAGCGCTTAACCCAGGTCACTTTTTTTTTGGTCCGAAAGCATTTTCTCGGATAAATTTCTCTGTTATTTTTAAGAGCATCCAATCATCAACTTGTTGACAGAAAGAATTAAATTGAATTTACTTTGTAAGCTTTCATATCTGAATGCAAATTTCGCGCTAACTCTGCGTTATCTTCACCCAGCTTTGAACAACCCGGCCCTGAATTCAAATCTCGCACTAACCCTGGGTTATCTTAACTCAGCTTTGAATAACTCGGCCCCGATGGTCATATCTCAAACTTGGGCCAGCTGTATCCACAGCAACTCGACAGCTGGACGTATTTCCAAATTGAGTGAAACACACACACACACACAAAATGCTCAAAACCTTCAAAGAAGGACTAGATCACACAGCAAATAGAAAAGGAGGTAGGGATGGACAAATTTGAAAAGGTTTAAAACGGATTATGCAAATTATGGTTTCTGAAAACTTGTTATCTGAACCTGACAGTTTTTCAGAGTTGGTGACATCACAAGTGATTAACGCTGCCTTTAACATTAAGTAGCTGTTTATAAAAGCTCCATAAAATTTGAATAGTCGTCAGACAAATAAAACTGGAAAAATACCTCCTTGTGTGATCTGTTGCCGGACTGTTTGCACTAAACCCTTGGTGAGTAATTTTCATCTTCTATCTTCACCATCGATGAAGGGAGTCGGAGTTATTTTTTAATAACTTTAGAATATCGCTTTTTAATACAACCGAAAGCTGTTTTTCGTACAAGACTTTTAATATGCTGCTGGCTTCGCCATGACGACAAGTTGAAATGTGTCTTGTGGCTGCTTTCTATGTCACCGAAAAAAAGAGATCAGACTTCCACACGATCGATGCGGAAAGGAATCAGATTTATTTTTTATTTTAGAATATCACTTACATTCGAAAGCTTTTTTCGTTCATGCTGCCTCCTTTGCCATGGCGACCAAGATAAGTTGAAATCTAGCTCTTTTTAATTTCACCGATAAAGAAAAATAATCATCAGGCTTAAAAAGACCAAAATATTTCACCGCAGAAATTGCCATTTTCTTACGATCAACCAATGGTTACTCCTTTTTAAGAGTGGGACGAAAACCGACGAAAACAAGTGTTTCATGGATTGCTGGAGGCAAGCAGTCATGCCGTGATTTATATTAACATTCGGGTTTGATGAAAATCGTTTCTTCCTTGTGAAAAATGATAAGGAACTGAACTGTTAAATAAAACGGTCGATACTTCTGTTTCTGGCGTCGGTTGTTCAAATGTTGGATAGCGCTATCCACCTGATAAATCACTATCCACGCGGAGAAATGTAAGAGAAGCCAATTACTCTATCCGCTGGGTAGTGACTTATCCCGTGGGTAGCGCTATCCAAGGTTTACACAACCGCGGCCTGGCCCCAAAAGTTGTTCAAAACACGGTCGATACTTCTATTTCTCGCAGCGGTTGTTCAAAAGTTTGATAGCGCTATCCAGCAGATAAACCACTATCCAACGAATAAGAGTTAAAGAAACCTATTGCGCTATCCAATGGATAGTGATTCATCCCGTGGATAGCACTATACAGTGTTTGTACAACCGCGGCCTGGCTCCGGTTGTTCACCGTTTGCGCTATCCACCGTTTGAATCACCAGGGCCTGGTGTATTGTCGAAAGAATGTTTAGACTAAAACGATGAATAATATGAAAAAAATACTATACCAGCTGTATGGACTGCATAATAAGTAGCCAGCTGTTTAAACATTGCTAAAAGAGTGCTTTCAAAAGTCAATTTATTAGCATAATTATTAGCATAACGACAAGCGTCATATAATCAATATACGCGACGACCTCTTGTTACGTTAGGTCAAGCCCAAATGTCGAAATTTACAATCAGCCTCGGAGACCTAGGGGCGGTCAGCTGGACCGCGAGAAACGGCGGCGAAAGTTTTAAAGAACGGCCGAGAGAGCCGCTTGTATCCTACTCTTAACGAACCAGTTCCACGACTCAATCGAATGCTTGTCTCAGATTAGGCACAAAAAAAAACAATCCGAAGCCAGAATTTATCGTGCTGCTCAAAGGAACTGCAGAAGAGTTGATTAAAATGTTACTTTTGGCGGGCAAAACAACCAAAACTGCAACGATAAAACTATTTTTAAAATATTTTCGTTTGTTTATATCAAGCTTTATAACATAACTAAGATAGTACGCGCGCTCTGATTGGCCGAGAGGCGTATTTGCATGAAAAAATGTAAACATGGGTTGTGACTTCAAGATGTCTTGCTTTTCGCGCGCTAATCACGTAAGCACGAATTTGAAAAAGGTTTTGAGTTGAAAAACTCGTCAAGTTTACTTCATTTACCCATTTCCTAGTCGGCTGAAACTTGGAAAATCTTTAGAAACATGCAGTGTCAATTTTTTTTCGCTTGAGCGAGAAAAACCCGTATTTTGGAAAAGATCTTTTCCGCAAAACAAGGACTGATTTCGCGTACAAGTTTCGAGTACAAGACTTTGCCACTGGTAAGAATTTCTCTTTTAATCAGTGCTCTGAACAAGAGAGTTTTGCTTTTTTTCTCTTGAAAGTTATTTTATAAAAGCAATAGGAAACTTTTTCTCTGTGTTTGTATATCCTGATATAAACACTCGAGGGGTTGGGAAAATTCTGGACAGTTATGCAAAGCCTCGACCTCGTCTCGGGTTTGCATAACTGTATCGAATTCTCCCAACCCCTCTCGTGTTTATATCAGGTTATGGAAACATGGAAAACGTTTCCTACTGTTTAATTTTAATACTTTGCAAGTGCAAATCAAGCAGTCGGGATTTGTACAAACCTTCGCGACTAGTAAGAATTTCTCTTTTAATCAGAGCCGGTAACAGAAAGTGTTGGTTCGTTTGTCTAGAAAAACGATCGAATCGAATCGCGATAAAAAAACGAAATTCGATTTTGGGACTACATTACGGCTTTCTAATAACGGCACTGGAGAAAATATATTATTATGTAAACACCAATAAAATACCAGGTGAGCTTTCGCGCGAAAACTTGATATCTTCACATGTGAAAATAACATGTTATCTTCACATGTGAAAATATCACCGTTGCTATGGCCACATGATAAATCGCGCAGAACAGTAATAAATTCTCTGGCCAGCAATTCAAATATTATCATACAATTTTTTTTTCATAATTCAGATCGCCGCGGTCTCATGAGAAAGAACGACGACCGTGCGATCTTCAGCAACCTCGTCCCCAGGGTTTTTTCGCCCCTCCCAATTTCTAAGGAAAAAGCCCTGGGGACGAGGAGAGGTGTCCGTGTTATTACGATGAACATATTTTAGAAGGAGGAACTGTAAAGGTTTGCATCTTTACAGACCTGCCAACCCCTGATAAAGGAAAATCTGGAGACCCATGAAAAAAAACCTGGAGATTCTATAAAAAATAGTGAGATTCTCTTTTTTTCCCGATCAAGATTAAACAAACCCCTTTACATATACGATTGCGATCGCTTTCCCGCGCTGAACTTACAAAGACTACTGGGAAACTCAACATGGGAGACGCCTGGGAATTAGACCTCGTTCCCAGGGCCTACTCCCCTTTCAAAATGGCGGACAGACACGAAGAAAAACGATTAAGTTTATTGAACACAAGCGAAAATCACAGCTGGGTACAAAAAAGTAAGAACAGTGTTCTTCTTTATTAGTTTTTCACTTTATGGCACAAGCATTCCTCGTTAATTTCCCATTTTTATTCTGATTCAACCACTTAAATCATTTCAGAATGATTTTTCCCAAAACCCGTGAGATTGAGGAGCCTTGTCGTGAGACCGTGAGAAATGACAAAAAATCGTGAGACTCACGGCAGAACCGTGAGAGTTGGCAGGTCTGTCTTTAGGACCAAGAGAACTGTCCGTGTCCGTGAAAAGATGTCTGTATAAGAGTAATGATAACAATAATGTGTGGTAAATCATGATTTTCAATCACGTTTAAGAAGGGTGCGCCAAAATATGGAGGGGGCGGGAGGAAGCTTTTTCATTTAGCGAAACGCAGTGTTGTTAGGCTAAGAGGAAGAAGAACCTGTTTTGGATTAAAGGAATGACTATCTTTAGTGATTACATTAAAACTGCGGAGTGCATTGATGTGTGAGAGTCTTAAGAAAGAAACCTAGTATTCATTCATCCTTCTCATAAATATCGGGAAAGGGTAACTTAATTGACAAGGAAAACGCAAAAAGTATTTGTGGTATTCAATCTGTTTTCAATTGTTATAAGAAGGTAAGACGGAGAGAGATCTGTGTTTTTATCATTTTACAGATCGAAGGATTGACTGAGACCGTGGAGACCTGGAATCTAAAAAATGAGGATCACCCCACGAAGGTGTCTCAGAAATGGAGTAATAATACTGTTTATCTTCGGCCTTTTGAGCTGCTTTAAAGTTCTCTGGCGGCCAAAAGTACCAACACTTATTAGAAAACCTCCATCTAGACTTCAGTGGGTTCAAGGTCAACCAACAAGGAAGCCGGCAACTCAGGTTTACTCTCCAACTCACACAACTGAAGTAGAAGACAGTAGTCCATCCCTGCTGGAGAAATCACGAATCCTAATTCTTGTCTACACTAAATTTTGGAATGAGGAAAGGTGGGTTGGTGAACAACGAGGCGAGTGCTTTTTGGATTATGATCGCAAGACTCAGTGCCCGCTAGAGAAATTTGAGGTGACGTACGACAAAAAGCGGTTTGCGGAGAGCGATTTGGTGATTTTTCACGCCGCTGCGGTAAACATGCCAAATTTAAAGCACCTAAGATCATTATCAAAGAACAGGGCATCTTCGCAGCGATGGGTTTATCAGAGTATGGAAAGTCCCATGTCAATGCCTGATCCAAAGCCGTTGAACGGACTGTTTAACTTAACTTGGACATACAGAGGAGATGCTGACTTCTCGGCAGCCTACGGAGCCTATGTCCCCCTAAGCCCCGAAGAAAAGTTAAATAAAATGGCATCTTTTATGACAGACTTTAGTCAAGGAAAATCAGAACTTGTAGCCTGGCTAGTTAGCAATTGTCAATCTCAACTACGAATGTCTTTTGTACGGGAACTGAAAAAGTACATTAAAGTTGACGTTTTCGGATCATGTTCCCGATTGTTTGGCAATCCACGAAAATGCTCGAAATCATATGAGAAACACTGCCTAAAGAGGTATAAATTCTATCTTTCTTTTGAGAATGTGATGTGCAAGGATTACATCACTGAAAAGTACTGGGATCATCTAGGTAAGGTTTGTGTTGTGCTGCTTTGTAGGGGTAGAGTGACTGTATACTTAACAATTATTGCTCGAGCCAGAATGGGCTCTGGGTCAATAGCCCATGAGGCCGAGGGCCGAATGAGCTATTGACTCAGAGGCTATGAGGGCGAGAGGAATAATTCTTTTAGTAAAAGCAAACTACCGTATTTATTCGAATAAGCGCCCAACCTCGAATTAGCGCCCACCACGAATAAGCGCCCATCCTAAAGGCAGAAAAAGTTAAAATAAGTAAGCGCCCAGCCTTGAATATTACATTTTATGCCGAGGTTAACCCTGTCTGAAAGTGTCGTTATTATTTGTATTCAGCGGTAATTTTTAATTCGACACTGGACTAATCGTCACAACATTCAATATGGAAATCACCATGCCTTATTCGCTTTTTGGTTTTGCGCTCACACCAGAAAAATAATAACGCGAAGGCAAGAGAGTGGCTAAGTTCAGACGGCAACGATTGAAGAAATTTCGACCGATTGAAAATTCGTGCGTTTAGGTGTTCCGTTCACTCGGAACCACCTAAGGGTACGAAAATTTAGAGGCCTAACCGCTCCGTGTGAACAGAGCGAAAATATTGAACGGTCCCGTGTGCACGAAGTGTTCCGTCAAATTTTTCAACCGGTCGAAAATTTGTCCGGTGCTGTGTGAACATAGCCTAAAACCCTCAGTTAACCCTTTAAGCCCTAAGAGTGATCAGCATCAAATTTCTCCTTGTAATATCAATACATTGCAAAACAGGGTGGTTATGAGAATTACGGACATGATCACACAAGATGAATTTGTTTGATATTTTATCAACTTCTCCCCACTACTTTTGTAGGAAATGGATAGGGGCAACAAATGAGAATTCAAATTTTGATCTTAGGGTCTAAATTTAGTTAAGATGAACTCAAAACTTGGCTGTTCTCTTTCAGGAGAAGAAACAAATATTGTTCCCGTTGTGATGGGTGGCGCTGATCCCTCAGACTACAAACGAATGGCTATTCCGGGATCTTATATCAATGTTATGGACTTCAAGACTGTAAAACAGCTAGCAGAATATCTTCAATATCTGGACAAAAACAACACAGCTTACAACGAGTACTTTAAGTGGCGGCTTAAATACAAAAAGAGTCCTTATCACTACCCTCTGTGTAACTTTTGCAGATCACTCGCCTTAAAACCTGACCTTAGAAAACCTAAAGTTTACCACGATCTTAAAAAATACTGGGAAGGAGAAGGAGTGTGTAAAATGCAAGGAATACTTGTTAGATATATGTGGAGTTGAATGGTGACCAAACTTACAAGAAGAATTCATTTTTTCACTGACTCAAATGCCATTTGAAATGTTAGTTTTAGAATTACCCACACGTACGCATGCGGCCTACAAGAGGGTTGGTTTACTTTTGCGATAGTCATGAGGGAATGCGCATGAATAAAGATTGTTACAGGGGTTTTGCCCCAGTGGTTCAAAAAAGGGGAAAACACTACAGCCGGATAAATCTCTGACTGGTTTCTACAGTACTATCTTATCCGCTAGATAGGGATTTATCCGGTGGATTGCGCGCTATCCAACGTTTGAACAACCGGGCGCAGATCCTCAAGGCATTATAAGCAAGCGTGAGTGAAAGAGAAAAAAACAGCGGGGAGACTAAGGAGAGAAAGGGAGATTCCCTCTTTTCTCCACATTCGTTCTCAAGCGCTCATTTGAGGGCGAGCGTATTGCATCAACGGAATTACGGGCGAAGATAGTGTAGCTACTCCCTTATTACTTACTCCCCGCATTTACAATTTAATCAATGAGAAAAAGAGTAGACCATTTTTCGCTTCCCTCGCCATTTTGCGTATATTTGCGTTCGCTCATACATGAATGCTCCAAGTGAAATTTAACAGTGCATTTGCCTTGACTACGTAAATTTAACAGATTAGGACCCGATCAACCCAGTGTTAGCACATGAGCAATACCACCTAAAAAGCTATGGTTGACTAGTTTCTTTTTATCGCTAAACACCTTGCTCCTTACAGAAAACCGACACTGCTAGAACAAAATGATGATAAATTATTGCAAATAAGGCCAAGAAAGTTACAGTGTACAAGTATCCACGAATCTTAAATGAAAACCGTCTTATTTCACTTTACACTTTCAGTGCGCCTTCCTGCTGAATTTAGCTATAATGCTCTCTTGTAGACTGCCTGCCAAAGAGACACAATTCGGGGTGCTTAGGTAGGTTTAAGGCAGGAGCGCGAAGTGTGTCTCGCGTGTATCGCCCCACCAATGGGAGGAGCGTTGCGTGACGACACAAAGAACGGCTGTGAAGCAGAGTGCCCCAATAACGCATGTTTTGTAGTACACTTGTAGAGACCGAGAGGCGCAGCTACGGAAGTTTTGAGCAAAGAGCCAAGCGTCAAGATGACATAGCCGTAACTTCTCGCGCACGTCAACGCGAAATCCAGCAAAGGGTCCCAACAATAGATACCGCTTATAAGCGGGCTTGGGTCATGTTGAATCGTTTAAGAAAGTCATAAGGTTGTTACCAACACTAACAAGCAGCTCTCTATTGCGTGTAACAACCGGCCAACCAGATATCACACAAAAATGCAAGTGGTCCAGCGCGAAAACGAGTAATACTCGTAAACCGTTTATTATAATACAAAACATTTTTTTGCTTGTGGCGTTATTACACATCAGGTAGCACTCCCAATAATCTGACTTCAAAGCATTTCCAAGTTAAGGTGCGAAAGCGTACTCTTACTTAAGAAGTCAAAGTCATTTTTGGCGGGTATTGTGATTGTGGTCACTGAGATGCAACACACAATTAAAAAGTATTGCTTTATGACTAGTCTGTTAGAAGGCCTCCATAAGGCGAAAAGGAAAACCCCCTGCATGCAAATACACGTGTTTAGAATTAGTTTTACTTCACACACTGATTCTTAAGAATCAGGAGTAACCATATCTCTCGCGACTTGGAAAGCTGCTATCATAGAACTCAGCTGGATTTTTTCTGACGTTCCCGCTGCCAGGCGGTATCTGAAAACAGTGAAAAGCCGATTTCTTGTTGGTTTACGTTTTACATGGCATTTCAGGGCTACCAACTGTAACTAGACATTGGCCGTTTTTATGTTAGAGACGTTCAAGTCGTATAAGACGTTACAGTCGTCTTTCTCTAACGTCTCGCGCAAAACGGCAAATAAGACTGTCGCATTTAACGCCTGATGACATTAATGTCTTCTGTTAAGTGCGTCATTCAAACGCACGTAACAGGCGACCTTAACGTCTCAGTTAAATTCCTCTCGTATAAAAACGGGACGTCCTAAACTGCGGGACACATTCATGCCCCAGCCTGTCGAGAATCGACTGGGAGAGTCAGTGTTTTGTCTTTTTTCAGAAAACTCTTTTTTTCAATGTTTTTGTTTACTTTTATACATCCCGTTTCTACACCAGACAATGTTAACGTCTCACGTTAAATGCCTCTAGACTACTGTCTTTAGAATAAAAAAGATCATTTCAAACTCAATTCTCAATTCTCAAAGCTTGAAAAATGAGTTGCAAGTGACACGTCATGTGCATGTTGTAGTTTAATTTCATCCTTGGCTTACTTTTATTTCCCTTTGTTTTGGGGCATGGTAATGTGTGATAACGAGTTTGAAACAAAAGAAAATAACATTTACACCAAGATAAAACTGAACCACGACAAAATCATACGTGTACATGTATATGCCAGCAACATGCATTGTACATGCACAGAGAAGAACGTTCGATTGTACTTTTCTTACCCACGTTATACTTCAATACATGCCATACATGTACCTAACAACTACACCATTCACGACCCTTTATTTTGTATTATTTTAATTCATTGACTTTGCAAACTTGATGTGTGTGTGTGTGTGTCAAAGTGTAGGGAGCCCACTTTCCTTCCCTTCGCCCTCATAGCATTAAACAAGGTTTAGCTCCTAGTCCCAGTTGTTCAAAACCTGGATAGCGCTATCCACCGGATAAATCACTTACTATCCAGTGCATAAAATAATGTCAGGAAAACCAATTGCACTATCTAGTGGATAGAGATTTATCCAGTGGATAGGGCTATCCACCTATAGAAAAACTGGGAGCAGGCCTCATCTTGAAAGTGAGAGTTTCGAGCATAAATAAAATGGCCTATTATGTTTTGGTACATAACATGGATTTGCCTTTACTTACTCAACATCTGCAAGCTTCTCCAATAACTGAATTCTGATCTTCTGAGGAAAGTTAACTGTAAGGGAGAACAGATTAATTTGTAAGAGCAGGGCTCAAAATAATGGCTGGTCAACGGACAATTATTTTCTGGCCAGGAAGGCGGTTTGACCAGCCACAAACTTCACTCGCCGGTCAAGTTGACCAGTCATACACACTCTAATTCTTAAAAAGTTAGCCAAATCCTCACCTGTCAATCTTAGATACTTTTGTAATTTTGGAAAAATAAAATCACGTTCATAAAAAAAAATTATACAGAAAATGGACACATGGATTAGTTGGCTTTTTTTCCCATTTTTGGTCAGTCAGAAAGGAGACTTGACCGAGCAAAAATTTCTACGGCCAGTCACCATGTCTAGCCATCACCCGGAAATTATTTTGGGCACTGAAGAGAGCTAGAATTCATGTGTTTAACATAAAGCCAAAAATCCACACCCACAGTCTTCAGCCTAAAATTCAAGCAAAAAGGTGTGGTTTTACATGATGTTGTATGTTAAACAGCTTTCGTACTGTTGTACAAACTAACCTCTATGAACATACAGATGAACCTCAGTGAGAATGTCCTGGAGAGCTAGTCCTTTTAAAGTTTTAAGCTTCATAATGTCTGTTAACAGGTTAAGGCTACAATTATTGAATGACATTATTTTTTAGGAGCATGTCTTGGGAAAAGATTTAATGTTCAGTCTCATACCGTATATTAAGCAAGTCAGTATAATGAACATTATTTTATTTATAAGGTTGAACCTCCACTAACGGCCACCTCTCTCCACTTTTTGGCAGACAGTCCATACATTGACTCTTGTTTAAACCTCTCTACAATGGCCACCTTTCTACAATGGCCACTTTCTTCTGTCCCCAAGGTTGCTGTTTAGGAGAGGTTTAACTGGGACCACTAACAAATACCGCAAAAATACAATTTGCTAGCAAATTTTTGCCAACAAGATCGATCCTGGACATAAGTGAAACTGCCAGCCCTAAAACGTGGCCGTGGATATTTACAGGAGGTGGTTGTTTATGAGAGGTTCCAACTGGGAAAATTTTGGTGTTCCTGTATAGGTGGTTGCTTATCAGAAGTGGTCACATACAGGAGCCTCCTAGCTTGCTTGAAAAGGATACTAGTGTATGCAGTATTGAAGTCCTCATTAAGCATCCACTCAACTATATTTGCAATATCTGATCTTAGAGGTTGTCCTGTACATGTGTAAACATTCATTTCATTTACAATGTCAAATGCCATGGCTGTGCTCTGAAAACAAAAGAAGCCACGGTGCATAGAATTAGGAACAGAGAAGAAAAAAGTTTGCAAGACATCAAATGACACCAAGACAAGAATTTCAACCCAGTGGTGTTGTAGTGGAAGACAGCCATTTCATAATCAATGATTTTTAGTATACGTGGTAATTTTAGCCTGACTAGATCTGTTATACATGTAGAATTGTGGTCTCAAAACTCTTAAGTCTCACCATGCATGCTGCTGCCACCCCCCGGAAAAATTGTGAAATCTGGACCTTTTACAATGCATTTCCAGCACTCTGGAGCGAAAATTAGAGAGTTTGAACAGAACACAGACATCATTAAATTTTGGCTTTTTTATTCAGTGACAGCACAAGAATGGGTGATTCCAGAAAATATCCATACCCTACCACGGGTGGCATGAGTATTTTAACCCCCCCTTGCCCTCGGAAATTCCAAAATGCTTATCCCCCCCCTTGCCCTCCGAATTCCAAAATCGCTAACCCCCCCTCTCCTCCGGAATTTTCCACTTTTGTTTCAGACCCTTTGGAATTCCTGTTCGTCTGCCTAAATCTTCAAACGAACGAGAAACTTGCCCTTTTTCCCTCTGCAAAAGAATTCTGTTCACAATTTTTAGTCAGACGATCAAGCAACTCAAGTTTGTTAACGTTAGTACACCGTAGCTATTCCTTCTAAGCATTATCTTTAAGCTGCTTACCACCTAATAGAACTTTTTGTTTTCCATTCAATACCGTCATATTTTCAGGAGTAGATCGTATTGATACCAGTGGACGCTGACAAGAGTAAAGTTTACGATCGATATTCCGTCACCTGCCATATTGAAAATTTAAACAGTTTTGAATTAAACAGCGCATCAAAAGGCACGCTGTCGGATTTTACTACCTACATGTTGGCGTGGAAATCGGCGTGAAATACAAAATCTGTCAGGCGTTCTATTTGGAAACGAGAGACTGGTGCGAGTTTTCAGCACAGCACGCAACAACACATCGTCGATCAACAATCAGCGAGAAACACCGACTTGGTTATATTTTTATTAATCAGTTGACTAATTCCTCAACTTTAAGGCCTCTTCCATGTGGAGCTTGCTGCACAACCCATCTGCTTAACCCATCTGCTTATCCCATCTGCATGAACACATACTTCTTCCGTGGTCGGTTCGTGCTTCATTTACAAACTGGGAATGTTAACAGGTCAGCGATTTCAAGCGGAGCTTTCGCCGTCTTTCCTCTGGAAATTCACTGAATTCAGAGCTGAAACACCCCCCCATGCCTTTGGAATTCCAAACTGCGTTACCCCCCCACGTCTTCGGAATTCCAGTCCAAGAAACCCCCCCTCTCCCTCGGAATTCCAAGATGCCGCTCGTGGTATGGTATGGATATTTTCTGGAATCACCCAATACTGCATTTTTTATTCATTTCTTCTTGCCAATAGCTATGAACCATTGGTTATTTCACTATCTGTTTTAAATCATGTCAATTAAAAAAACTGGGTAATTTCCAAAGAAAAACAGGCAGTGAGTTCATGTGAAATAGCCAGTGAATTTCGCCAGCTACCAGCTCTTATTGAAAACCCTGCATGGAAGGAAAAATATTATTCTGTTTCAATCATTGCAAATTGCTTACCTGGAGAATATTGAGTGCTTTTCTCATGTCCCCACTGGCTAGTCTGACTAAGCTTTTCATACCATCCTCTGGAACTTGAACACTGAAAAAAAAAAACTGATAATATCATTGATTTTTTAAATTATTACTATTATTTTCAGTCTCCAAGGAGAGAATCTTGCTCATATGGAAGTGTATTATTACACTGCATGACCAAAATGGTCACCATTACAAGCTATACAATAGAAATGCATGTCAAAAACTAAAAAATAATACTTGACAGCTCAAGACCTGGTGCAAACGTACCCCTCTGTTTTGATGACATGCTCAAGTCGTGTTGTCATCTGTTCATTGTCAAGAGGTCCAAACCTAAATCGTGTGCAGCGAGACTGCAGAGCTGGGATTATCTTGGTCAGGTAGTTACAAATCAAACAGAACCTTGTGTTCTCTGTAAACTTCTCCATTACTGCAATGCAAAGCACATCAAAAAATAATGTTAGTATAGCATCAAACACCATACCTACATGTATTAAGACACTGTTTGGTTGACTTTGTATTGTGCGTTTTTACATTGATATTTACATGAAACAATACGCTGTACCTCTTCTTAGGGCATTCTGTGCATCTTGAGTCATGGCATCTGCTTCATCTAATATCACAAGCTTGAAACCAGATCTACAAAGGTTAAAGGATAAGCCATACCATTTGAGCCCACAACATAATTTAAACAATGATACAAAATGCCCACCACAGTGTAATTGAGAATCCCAACCAGGAACTTACTTAAAAATTGTTCTTGTGCTTGCAAAACTAAGAACAGCTCCACGGACAATGCCAATACCACGATCATCTGATGCATTCAGCTGCAACAGAATGTACAGAACATTTTACAGAATACCAGTATACATGTACTGTATGTGTATGTACATGTGGTTAGCACACCAAATTTGGAAAGAGAAGTAACCCAAAAACAGAAATTAAAATTTTGAATTATAGCAAGTTAACTGTCAGTGAGGAATGAAACAGCCATTTTGTGGATATGTTGTGGTGCAATTTTATCCTTGGTTTAAATTTTATTTTCCTTTGTTGACAATTCATTATCATACATTACCATACCCCAAAAGAAAGGCAAATAAAATTTGAACCAAGGATAAAATATTAAACCACAACAGAAACTTAGCACTTGGAGAGTTCTCTTCAACTGCGTTTATTAACAAAACAAATGAAAAGAAAATGTAATTATTTTTTCTCGAGGAGTGCAAACAAGCCCACATTATCAATTATTTTAATACAGGTAATGATTACTGACAAGACCTATCAAGCATGGTACTTGTTTAATGTCACATCCTGGTGATACGTTTTTGAATGTTGTTCTGCTATATTATGTACAAATGTTGCACAACCACAATAATCATTCTGTATCCATCAGGCTGCTTGCTCTTTCCCAGATATGTCCTTACCTCAAGAACCATGGAGTTAAACTCTCTAGCAGAATAAATCTGTTTAGCAACAGCAAGGATGGTGGATGTTTTTCCAGTACCAGGTGGACCGTAGAACAACAAATGAGGCAAACGATCCTCCTCAATGAATCGCTTAACTGCAAACGAATATGCCATGTTAACTTAAGTCAAATACAGTGCACTCGTGTAAATTTGCTTACAGCAACAAACAATGTCCAAAATAAGATGCTAGTAATGTGTTACTTCTAGACCTAGATGTACATTTAATTTGCTTACAATATAAAGCTAGGATCCTCTAAAATACTGTAATTGTAAAATCATAATCATGTGAAAGATCTTTTAAAATATATCAGTGAACTAGAATGTTTCTGTAAAAAAAGAAACACAAATTAAAGGTCCTCTAAGTTCTGGTATTAACATACTTCAAACTTTCTACTTTTATATTGTTCATTCAGAACACACCAAATCAAAGGAGAGCAGTTATTTGAAGTGGGATGCCAACTTGAGCATCTACTGTACTGTATATGAAGTTATGATTTCAGCATCAAGTATCGTAAGAATTGCCAGCTATCAATACTTGATATGGGGCTCTTTGCTGGCTACCAGTCGTGTATGGGTTGGCCCTGGGAAAAGTAACTTACTTGTTGTAATGATATCCTTGTGGGAAATAAGATCCTCCAAACTATTGGGTCTGTATTTTTCAACCCTGTTGAGAAAATAACACATAATAACTTTCCATTGTATTAAATCTAGGACAGAAGGAGATTCCTGGGAGCTTAGTTAAGCTTAACTGGAGAAATCCTCTTATCATCATTATTATTATTCATTTACAAACACTCATATATTTGATAGCCTTTTATTACTGCATCTACAAGTAGAACCTTGTTACAATATTAAGGGCCAAGGAACTGACAAAATATGTTTGCTATAACAAGCTTATGTTGAGGTACTTTTCCATATATTATTCGTTATACCCAGGATGTCATTATATACAGGCCAATAAAATCAAGGTTCCACTGTATTCAGTAATTCATTATTGAGTTGTTAGAGACCTCACTGAGCAAAACAAAAAAATAAATTGTTGCCGACTCAGCCACTATAGTAGAGGTTTTTGAAATATGAAACTAAAAATGTTTCTTACCTGCTCTGTAATATGTGTTCATTCTAAGGTGAATTTTGGTGCACCTTTATTACCTTATCTTTACCTAGATACAAGAGGTAAAGCTTGATACACAGGGCTGTCATCAGGCCCTACGTGACCTGATACTTTCGTAGGAAAATAGAAGAAAAATAGAACCAAAAGAAATTCCTAGCTGTTTCATCCCCTGCCTACTTGTTGTATTTACCTGGCAACTTGAAATCTTAGCGACATCCATGATACAGAGTGTATTAAAATTGTATATTATTTTGCACGTGCAAAACTTGCAAGACCATTTTGAAGAGATGTTGCTATTAATGGTTATAGTGAAAATGACATCAATGTGACCATCTCGTGTCTAATGAGAAACTCGAGATAGATTCAAGAATAACTTTGTAAAGTCAAAGGTGTGCGAACAATGAAGACTACTGACTTGAAGACAGAAAAGATAAACACGGTAAACAATGTTGTGAAATCCTCCGAGAACTGTCCCAAGACTTTTAAACGACTTAACGTTTATGGATAGGTGAAGTTGTCAGCTAATTTCAAAACACTAGATGCTAACCGTGTTTACCTGCCAGTCTGCAGGTCGGCGGTCTGCTTGTACTGTCGCACACCACCCAACTTACCATGGAAGATTCCGCTTTTGTTCAGAAGAAACAACCATTTTTAAACTCTATTCCTCGCTTCCCTTTTTGCCTTGTAAAAACAAGTGAGACTTAAATAGTTTTCTCAACGAAATCGCCAGTCAAAGTGCATGAACCACACGGATAAACACAGGCCGGAGTTTTTTGCTTTTCACAGCTGAAGGGCAGCTGAAGTAGTCCGCTAACACTCCGCCATCGGCTCCGCCATCTTGTTTAATTTCCCGCCAATACTAACACGCATAACAAACAAAGATGGTCCGCTGGTAAACTGAACTGCCGACTCCCGGAACTAATAAAGGCGGAACTCAATCTGGTTTACGTACTTATAATTACATGCTCGCTGCTCATTGTTAGAGTCCGGGAGAGACCTTTAGATTCGAAAAAAAGGACAACGAGATTTGACGTAAAGTTTCTTTTCGCGTATTTTAAGAAAATACACACCGGGAAAGCTTTATTTCTTTCTTAGTTTTTTCACACATATAAAAGGAGGTTGAGCCCTCTCCAGATCGCAAAATGAGAAACTGGTTTTCGCCACTAAGACATTCTCGCTAAAACTCGCAGAAGAATGACGACAGCTATCGCATTTTTTCTTGGCGAAATGACGCACCCCTGTTCCCTGCAGGACTCTCTTAACTTCTAATGACGCCCCCTTGAGTAAGAGGGAACCCTGGGAACGAGGTTGGAAATGACCCTGGTTTACGGCCCTAAGTACTGTACATGTATCAGGAAAAACTCGTCCTACGTCTTGGAATCCAAAGGTCTCTATTAAGATGCAATGAGACTCTGTCAACCTTTAACTTTCTGTAAGAAAATTGTAGAATCGACTTCACTAAACTAGTCACATGCGCAGCAAGAGGACTAAGAAATCAGCTGAGAAATGACTGAAAATTTGCCTTGTTTAAATCAAGGCGTAAAAGAATTTACGGTAATACAAATTAACTCTTTTGTTGACAGGAGAAAAGGAACGCTGTCTTGAAAGAATAATTGCACCTTACCAGAAAATCTCGTTTCAATGTTGACAAAGAACTGCTTAATTGATATGAAAATTTAGCTGACGGCATCTCTCCTCGCCCCACGCTATTTCAGTCTCTACAACGCTATTGCTAATGATTGGTCTAATTACCACATACAACAGAATGATAAAATTTATTTTACAATATGCCGGACAATACCTGTTTCGTGGCAAATCTGGCAAGGTCCCATGCTTCATTACCAATGCTGTGTTGTGCTCTTTGATTTTGTTTTTTTATCATCAGTAATGAATTATAACCTGTTTCTCACAACAAACTAGGAGTGAATCAAACTAATTACAATGTAATTTTGGAAATTTTCTCTCTGAGAACATCTTAACTCCTGAAGAAGAACTGTCCTTGAAAAAGGTAATTTCCACGAGAGACAAGGTGTCATACCTTTGCTAAAAGGTCAACATGACATGCAAAACTTATCGAAGATTATATATTCCAATTTTTTTGTTTCAAATTTATGTTACAGGTTTTACTCATCGCACATAACAATTACGTTACAAACAGTCTACCGCACCACTGCTAATAAATAGCGCGAAGTGAATTTAATCAAGTCACTCGCGCAGCACGCATGGAATCGGCGATCTGGGAAATCATGCATACCAAGAGACCTTTTATGTTCTCTTGTGCATAGCTGTAGAAAATTCCGGCCCTGACTAAGCAAAATCTAGGTTTAAACCAAGGAAAAGTGTATCATCTTTGAAAAAGCGAAGATAACACTGCAGCTTTTCTCAGCGAAACCTCGGTGCTCTAATGAATATTCCCACTAATGTCGTAACACCAACTAAAACTGACACGATCAAGAATAGCCTGTCTAACACACGAGCAGCTTTGATCCACTCTTTTTGATTCTTCATCATCTGCGGGGAGATTTGCTTTTCTTTCTGATTGAGGTCGAACAGCACCGATGTCGAAATAGAAGGCGACGAATGTTCTTTAGGGAAACTACGACGCCCATGGTATCTGTGTTGACATGAGGACTTTCGCCTTATACTTTTGTTTCTTTCCCTATGGAAACTGGATTTTTTGCTGAAAGTGGAGCATTTGGCTCCGTACCCCAACTCTGATTCAAAGCCTCGATTGTTGTCATTATGGTGTATTATGCCATTGGCAGGGAAACCATAGCTATATCGCGTCTTTTGCAGTGGAATCCACGGATCCGAATAGGTAGGTGATATCTTTGGCATTTGGCGATCGTACGACGAATCGTCATGAGAGAGACACATATCGTCGCTGTCTGATCCCTGGTCTGCGCTTTGGAATGAACCTTCCTTGTACGACGCGTTCGATGCTTCTTTTTTTGTCTCTATGGCATTCCAATCTTTAGTGGAGCTTTTCTCGGGAAATACAACTCGCGCCAACCAGCGAAGGATAAGAATCCTCAGAAACTTGGGCATGCGTCGACTATTTCTATGATAGAAGTTTAATATGAGCGTTGTGACGAATAGGGAGGCACCTATTTCCACCATACAGGCAAAATAATACTGTCCAAGCAGAGGAAAGCCATACGAGGGCATCAGCTCTGAGCTGAGTTGCTGAAAGACTGTCATTGCTAAAAGCACTGTGATACTCAATCCTATTCGTTCACCGGACTCAGGAGGCAGCACAAAACCAAGGAATATCATGGACGAGATCAGCGAGCATGGAATGATCAATTTAAGGATAAAGTCCAGTGACTCACGCTGAAGTTCTATGTGTACGGTGACATCTACAAAAGCGTGCGGACAGCACTGGTATTTGAGCTGGTTTCGCTGTGATTCTAAAAGCGTAACCTTCCATTCTCCATTTTTCACATAATTTTTGTTGAACATTCCTCCGCTAGGTGCCCGGAGATTCACTTTGGAGCTGTCGAAAGACCAAGAGCCAAACTTCATAAAGCACTTCTGATTATCAAATGGAAAATACGTCACATCCACCTTGCAGATGCTTTTGAAGATTCCTGGATTAAGCCACGTAGTGTTGCCATCGTATTTCATAGCAACGTTGGTTTTGTACGTGTAACGCCCACCGCCAAAATGGTCCTCGTCGTCAACACTTTGAATAGTAAAGGTAAAGAAAGATATAAACATAATGCTGTAAACATGCTTAAACGGTCACTGAATTTAGTCTCATTGTTGCAAACGCTCATTTACTCCATCTTTTTTTTCAGTTCTCACATCACTATCAACTTCAGGTTGCAAGGCAGGAGGACAGAAAAACCATAACATCACTGATAAAGGTAGGATAAAAATAATGATAATGATAATAATAATAATAACGATGATGATAATGATGATGATGATGATGTTGATAATAATGAGGATTACAGTATCGATAATTACAAAATTCAAATTCGATACGAAAAAAATTATTAGCTCTAAAAAGATCCTTTATTTGAACCACACAAGGGAAGACCTATTAGAAAACCCAGTGTAGTAACCAATGATACGATCAAATTTTTTATAACGAGAAACTTTTCTAGACTCCCTTGCCGGGTGGTTTGTAATTGTGTTCCAGTGTGTGTAGATGTATGAGGATGGAGCAAGCCTGGGTCTAGCGTAAACTTTATCATATTTTTAGTTTTTTAGATGAAAGTAATTTATTTTTCCTAAATAAAACTGACAAATCATCCAAGCCCTTTCATTTTATACCCTCGAACACTAACGATTGTCAAGAAAAACGTTTAATGAACAAAGAAACAATTTCCTTTTGTGAATTAAGTTTCAGTATCTACACTTATTCGGTTTATGACTTACTTGTTGTAGAGAAGAATGTCGGGAACCCAGATATCAGAGGGTGACACGTGAATTTCCTTGATTCCACCGTACTTATTTGGATCCCACGTGAGTTGAGGATTCCTCCAATACTGTCAGAGAAGTTTGGAAAAAGGAACGTAATTCGAATTCCTAGAGTGTATACTTCAGTGAAAAATTCTAAGTTGTACTTTTCTTTGGTAAACAGGAGGCTGTGAATTTTCTGTTTCTGCATAAACCGTATACAACAACATAAAATAAATAAATGATTAAATGAATAAATAAATAAATAAATAAATAAGTAAAATAATAAAAAACGCTTAAAAGCTTGATGATTAATTGAAGAAGCCGTTTGTCTAACATTTGACACTCAGACACCCGACATTTTATAAGAACCTGCAGTTGAACATAAAATCTTGCACAGGTTATTTTTTGTTAAGTGTTATTTAAGGTTATTAAAAATCACTCATGTGAGTGACATTTTCCTACTAAAACGAGTGTCTCGTTTACAGGTAACGCTGGAACTAATGAAATCCACCAGTTTATTTTGTCAGTTGTTGAGTTTCAGTTTTTAGCAAATGCATAGGTTTTAAATTTTTCTAATTTCTTTTCAAAAGGGACCACACCTATATTCAATTAGTTTAGAGGCTATTTGTCTCTTAAAAAAGTAAAACCTATTAAAGAGCCTGAATAGCCCGTTGTCTGTCAATACCCAATTCAAATATGTAAGAAACTTTTAAAGCTAAGTTGGAAAAACGTAATTCTTATCATGACGTCTGGTATCATTGCGAATAAAAGCTACTAATAGCACCTTTGAAAAGCACTTTCCTTTGCAAAACGAAATTTGTTACTTTTACTGAATTCTATCTTCAGAAACCCATGTATAGTACACACCCTGTTGCTACCACGCATACCTGATTGATCCAGGCGTAAGTCTTGATAAACTGATCTTTTGCACTCTAAAAAGATTGATTAAGACATTATGGGTCAGCTATTTAAACGAAGTTTAACTTAGGCTGCGGTTTAGCAAATCTTTGGACCTCCGGATCTTTTTCATAGTGGGATATTTTACGATAGTAAGTGCTTATCCAGTCTAAGCCTTATGCTTCATGAAACTTTTCACGATAAATGGTGTTTAGATAAAAGCGTCGGGTAAACTGAAAATGGCTTAGAACGGCGTTTTGTTAAACACTAGCTAAACTTCGTTTAAATAACTGGCTCTATGTGTCTATTATTCTGATAGTCATTCCTTAGCTCACTGCTATGGAATAAATTATCAGATGGAATTGAAAGAGACGAGTTACCAAAAGCCTTTTTTAAGTATGGGTTTCTGTGAACAAGCATGTCAAAAATCGAGTTCTCTCTTAAGACGAAGAAGGAACACATACAAAAAAAGCAACACACAGCTAACGAAAAAGTAACAAAGAAACTTGATCATAAAATGGGCCAGTTTGCATCTTAAGAAGAAAAACTACAGTTAGCTTTTTTGCGGGGCCTTTCCTTAAAAAGGAAAGAACCCTCTAAAACAGGGCTCTAGAGCAGAGTGAACAGTCGTAATGAGGATGCCGCTAAATGCCACATTAGGAAATCACTTTCCACCAATTGAATTAATTAAAACACAAGAACTCCATAAACTGATGCGCCTCACCACATCAATTATGCGAATAAGCTGGTAATCAAATTCAACAAGCACAGCCTGAGATTCCTTTAAAACTGGTCGGTTGTACTTGTTGTAGTTTTCAAACACGTCTTTATAGAGTCGCGTCTCATTGGTGTAATATGCAGCATCTAAACAGAGAAAGATAGAAGGCGCAGCAGTTACTACATGCTTACTTTACAGCTTATAGTTGACTCTTAAGTATAGCTTGTTGCACCTTGAAAAGGGAATCCAGATTAAGGTATCTGGAAATTTTTGCTTGTGGAATCCGGAATCCTGGGCTTTGGAATCCGGAAAACAGCTCAAGGAAACCGGAATCCTGCGCTTTGGAATCCGGAGTACAGCTGTAGGAATCCGGAATCCCGCTAACCATTGTAATCTGGAATTCCAAGTTCCCACCAAAGAATGGCCAGGAATCCAATAATGCCTGGATTTGAAAACTACGGCGTGGAATCCAGAATCCAAGACTGTATTGGATTCCGTTTCACGGGACCAAATATGGTTAGTTATCTGACAGAAAAATTTTGCGTTGCAAACATTTGTAGCTGAATACTGGATATGGATTTCAGATTAAGGAAATCTATTGTCTTCTTAAGGTCACTGCAGAGACTTTGTTTCGTAACAAGCAAGTGCTATAGATCGGAAACCAGATTGTCAAATGGGATACTCAGTTAGAGTACAAACAGTATTTGAAATTTTAGAAAAAGGGTAATATTCCCCAAGTCATGCAGTTTCGTGTTATCTACGCTGAAGTTTGGTGTAAAAGTTTTTCAAACCAAATTATTATCACGCTTGCCACACAAGGTTTGCCGTCTTCTTTCCTCTGCCGTCCCGTTCCGTAAGGCCACTAGTGTCTAAAGAAACCAACCGTTTTACTCTGAATTGTTAAAGACAAACTATTGGTTCTTGTTTGACTACGAACTGCGACTATACCTGCTACACAGATGAACGCTAACAAAGAGACAGGTATCTTCATTTGGTTCAAGTTATAGATTTACAGCTCTGACAGGGATGAAGTGGAATCTTACATCTGAAGAAAAATTGCAAAAATGCGAGGAGTGAGATTAAGTTATAAGAGGCATTCAACGTGAGAGCATTTCATGGTCAGATGTATTCAAAAGGGTAATTTCTTTGCAGATTATATCGAATCATTTTTTACTTTTTACTGTCACAAATGCACTCATTCAGATTCTCATTCACACTACCTCAATCAACCTATTCAGCAAAGCACACGAATTCTACAATCTGATCGGCTAACGTACTTTTACGCGATAAATAGTGAGTAGCGAGCCTGCGGCGGCTTTGAACACACAAACAAAACAATGGCAACTTCTTTGACAAATCTTTTTCTCCCTATTTTTCGGAGGAAAAGAAGGCATTGAATTTTGAATTGGTTCTACCAAGGAAATTAGAATAGGATTTTTCAAACTACTAGTTTCGCTGTTCGGATATATTTTGAATTGTATCAGGAAACTTAGAAGTCATATTTTTACTTAACTTAACCATTGAGGCATTGTTACTTCTAACATATTAGACTGCTTTCACCACCCTTTATATTGCTTACTCGTACCAGTAAAGTCGACTTACTTTAACAACACTTTCAGTTAAGCAACGTGCTTAACATTGGTTTGCTCTAAGTTCTAACAAAATGACAGCCAAATCCATTTAAAACAGGAGCCTATGATGGGCTTCTGTTTAAAGGTATCACAGCAGAAAATGCAACGTGGAGAAAGCGTGGTCGAGTGATTAGAGCCCTGGACTCGCGCGCGGCTCGCGCAGGTCCCGACTGTTCGGGTCCTGAGCTGTCGTTTGTAAAATAGCTAACTGATTTGCCTTTCGCCAGTTCGTTTTTTTTAAAAATTACATTTGACTTATTTATATCCATTGATTTTCCCTGTCCCATTAACCTTTGTGTTTTAAACATTGCCGAAGGTAAATAAAGGAGATTTCCTTTAATCGAAGGCACTTAATAGAAAGGTGAAGTAAAAAGCATCATTTGGTTTCAGTACATATTAATGTGCTATCACTGAAAACAGGATTGATTATACATCCGTATACTGGCAAAGTTGTTCTGATTTACCTTTGTTGAAAAGTAAATAGTTTATCTTCTTGTAACAACAACCTCCAAACGTAACAAATTTAAAGTAGCCGAACATCTAAATTAAAAGTAAATATAAATTAATGATACGTTTTTGTATTAAAAGAAAAAACAACAAGAGAGCTCTATAATTACCCCGTGATGTTCTATACTTCTCGATGCATTAGTAAGAAAACGTTCTCTGTTCATATTCTACTGACTAACATTGAACACTAGAAAATAAACGACATTCTACAATTTCCGCTTATCCTTGAATACGGCCTTTTTAAACCAACGCCGGAGGGCATGAAAGGCACATTTCACGAAATCACCCCTAATTGCAATTCATTTTTAAAGGTGAAAGTCTGGTGAACAGCAATATGTTCGGTTAACGCGACCCCATCTGGAGGGTTTATAGGGTGCTAGGGGAGTCCACATTTATTTTGTTTTGACCAATGTAAAATGTAAATAGAACCATTAAAACGCCAAACATGTCAGTCAAAATTCAACGTCTTTTCCTTTAAAAAATAGCACTTATTTCTGGCTTGAGCGAAACAAATTGTATTTTCTTAGTTAATAGGAAAAGAGCCCATCCAGAACATCCAAGAGATCAGTCAGGATGTATGACAATCGAAAGCATTTGAAAATTTGTCCGTCAAGATTAAATAATGGCAAAACAGAGGGAAACTTAATACTCAATTCATTGTTTTGCATGGTCCGAAATATCTTTTAAAATTTAAATGGAAATTTTGCATCATTTCAATTAAATAAAACCCTGCAGCGACGACCGAACAGTTATCTAATGATAATAATGGCCTTCAGGTGAAAAAGTAAAATACGGGAAAATATCAAGACTTTCTCACAAAAGACTTTGGAAAAGGATTACGTAAAATTAAGACAAATATCGGTTAGTTTCTACTTCCCAGTTATCAGCTATCACATGAAATACGATAAATTTTTTAACTGATAAGTGAAAAAACCCACTGCTATTATCAATAAGCATCGAACGAGGTCGTATAACGTCTTGAGGGAATAATTGTTATATAATAATTAATACTACTAGAACTGCGAAAGGCACGAACGTGAGTTGTATTGCGAGCCCCTCGACGCGAAGGAGTATTTTTTTCTGACGGGGTCTTTTCTGGGAGCGTAGTCTACTGCTCAAGACCCAAAATAGTCCATAAAACGAACCGAGTAAGCCACTCACAAAATTGCCGGTTGGAACCTTTATTAATGTAAGGAACAAATGCACTTCGGTTACTAAGGTGATAGCTTAACTCTTGAGGATTTTCGTCATTTGTCGTGTTAGATTTTGAATACTCAAGAGACCGTTGAATGAAGCCGTAATTTCGAACAGAAACTGTGGTGGTACGTTGTGTTGCTGAATCGGTGGGTGTTTAAGTGAAACTGAAATTATTAGTTTATCAACTGAGTTCATGTGACAAAGTCAGTTTATCCTGTGAAAAGATTACAATTACTAACGGTTCGAGCCTTTAGCCCTGGGCTGGCAAGGACTTAGAACACGGCCCTTAAGTAAGACCATTATTACGGCTAAGGTTGCTACTATAATCACCTGAAACAACAAAAGAGGGGTACGATTAAAATGACCAGTTCGTTTCAAGCTATTTTGAACCCCAGTTTCACATGTATTGTGAATAGAAATGCTCAAACGGTGGAGCAATAAATTTTTTGTTCACGCCAGCATGCAAATAAAACAGCGAGCAATTTTAGGTAGCTCTTTTTTGAACAAAGGCTAAGATTTTAATTTTTTCTTGAAATAACGCAGGGTGAGATCAGAAAAATAGAAAACAAACAAACAAAACAACAGCAACAACATCAAGAACAAAAACCAGTTGTCAATTCTTCTTTGAATAGTCTTTGTTGTCCTATTGTGCATATTGTAGGATATTGTATAATTGGACTGTATTGGCCCTGATTAAGGAGGCCAAATTACTCAAAAATAGGACTGACCGAAACGGGCCCATGTTTGCTAGGGCTAAAACAGATCCCTCTTATTTACAGTGTGCAGTGCACGCTGGAAAATATGCTAGGTGTTGTTACTGCCAGCGGCGAAATAAAATGGCTGGAATATTTTAAATGTTTAGCAAACACGAACTAGTCAAAATATGATTGAAAGTGAAAACGTAACGGCTTGCTGAGCTCCATAGGCAAGAAAATGTTTTATCTATCGATCGAATGGCAATACGATCAAGGCTTAAGCCCCGTGCAAACGGACGCAACATTGTTGGCCAACAACTCCCAACATTGTTGGATGTTACATGTTGCGTCCGTTTGCACTCCCTGTTGCATGTTGTTGCGCAAAGTTTGAAACCAGTCAAACTTTTCAGCCAACAACTCCCAACATTTCTTTTGTTCCGTGATCGCCAAAGCGTGCGCAACAATGTTGGATCCGTTTGCACAGCTCTTCCAACATTGTTGGGGCCACGCATGCTCATTACACATGGTTTACAAAGACTTCTGGGTTGTATCCTTCCCGCGATGCACTGCAGGTCCCAACATTGTTGGGAGTTGTCGCCATCCGTTTGCACACCACTGCCAACACGCATGCAATAACTGCCAACATCGTTGGCGCAACAATGTTGGGAGTTCTTGCGTCCGTTTGCACGCAGCTTTAAAGCTATGTACGCAATATACTGGATAGCTTTTCTTGGCGCCGGGAAACTGTTCTCCCGTATAGTGTGCCGGAACACCTATCCGATATGTGACTCTCCGCCTTAGAGATCGGTGCGACGCAGGTTTGCTCCGCCACAGAAATCGCGCCGCCACAACCGTTGTTGTGCAGGTGTGAACAGAATCCCTATCCGGTATGGTTTTCGTGGCGGCGTAAAAGCTATCCACTATAGTGTCCATATAGTGTGAACCTAACCTAAATCTCTTAAAATGTCGTTTTATCAACAGCGATCGACGTCACTTCGATTTCCTCGGAAATACCGGCCCGTAGAGAGTCTCACTGTAATAACATTCGAAGAGAAACTGTCAGTACAGTACTGCGTCATTGGGGGTGTGTTTCGCTCTGACGAAAGGCTAGCTCTCCAAACGTCAGCTTTTCAATTTTTTTCCCGGTGGTAAATCAACTTTATCACCTTAGTTTAAAAGAGCTGTGTCGCGAAATCAATGACAAAATTTATCAAAATTTAAGCTGTGGGAACTGCTAATGAATTGGATGAAACTAGCTTGTATAACTGCTCAAAACATTTATTCAAAGAAGAAATAGACAACACACAGCAAATACGGGAAGCATAAAAGGACAAATTTGAAGACGATTGAAACGAATCCCAATTACAGTTTTTGAAAACATGTTAGCCTAACAGTTTTTCAAAGTTTATTTATGTTGCTTCTGTTGTTTGATTTTTGTTATGTTTGGGAGATTGTGATTTTGTCTCTCGTAAATAATTTCTCAAGTTGAATAGCGAATAAGGATGCGTAATTGTCATTATGAAGAAAATGAACTGAAAAACCATGTCACAGCTCCTTTAACAAAACCAAATTTTTTACTGTACATGCAATTCTGGCTGGATTGCTCAGTCTCTCTTCATTTTTCTTCATTACCGTTTTCGATTCCCAGCTTCTTTCTTCCTCCTAGCTCTCTATTATTTCGCTTATCGGATGCAACAGACCTGCCTTTGTGGCCTTTTCCATATCAACGGGCCGCAATTTTCAATAGGTGGGCTTTCACAAATCCGGCTAGAATTATAATTGGAGAATTGCGCAATACTACCTGCATTGGGCGTTCTTGATCTTCTAACATAGTTCAAAGTTATCTCGCGTTTATGTGGTCACCGGTAGTGTTTATTGCTCATAAAAAAATTATCGAATCGGCAAGGCCAAATGCAAGCAACCGGTCAGATCACAAGAAAACATTAACATAACGACATTGTACCGCCTTTTTGCCTGCTTCTTTAGTCTATTTAGGTACCGTCAACAAACGAGGACTCGAAATCACAGCAGGGTCTCTTTAGGCGTTTATGTATTTATGTGGGCAGACCACCCCATCAATTTACTGACTAGAAACGTGACATAAATTCATGAAAAAAAAATTCTATTTGCATACCGTTAAGACACTGTTTTGTGGAATATGTTTAAGGCTTGCGACACAAGTGAAGGCCAAGGACACAAGCTGACACAAGAACATTTAGAAGTAGAACATCTCTGTCAAGGCTTCCTTTGATAAAGCACTCTCTAAATGTTTGTTACAGACAATGTTGACGTGCATTTGTTGTCCGAGTGTCTCTTGACTTAAAGGAACGAACTGAATGTAGGTTTGGGTTCATTATAGCTTGTGCACTCGGGGATAAGAATGTTTCCCCTCAATGTTCGTTTTCCCCTGGGATTTCTACGGCTATTTATGTACCAACTAAGAAAATAAATTACAAATTTGTTGTAAAAAGTTTCTTATATCAACTTATATCCAAAAAGAATGATCTTAAGCATAATCGTGATATATGTGGTCAGAAGCCCTATTTTACAATTACGTGAATAACTTATGACAAAAGGAAAATTGAACTTACCTCAAAAAAAAAAAAAACAACGATGAATAGCGAGTGAAAGAAAACTACTGATGTGAAATGCCTTCAGTTGTTTCTCAATACCGTATCAAGCAGTCCGCATTGAACTTACCAGGCGTAATGCTTCAATGTGATTGTACCACAAATCGTCAGGAATAACAATATTAAGTAGTTGCCTGGGATATTCCCCTAAAATGCGCTTTTTCTAAATTCAAAAACTCCTCTGCGGCATTTTGAAGAAAAGCGTCACATGGCATACGCACACAATAGAAAGCTTTATTACGCTGCACCGCTCTTTTGAATATTCTGTAATTAAACTTTATCACCGCTTTTCCCTGATCAATGAGCGTGCGGCCAATTAAGGACCATGCGTCACAGAGTGGCATAAAAACCTATCCGATACGCGCGTGACGATCCTTTTTCAAGATAAAAACACCGTTCTCATGTGTAAACATAAGCCCTATCCGA
>NC_133211.1:10646210-10691210 GCF_958299795.1 Porites lutea
TTGCAATTTGGCCGAGGGAGGTTGTCTCTTGTCGCGATTTCATTTTACACGCAGTTGCTACTTTTTGGGCCATGTCACTTGTCGGAATTTACCCTGGCAGGGCCTCCTAGCAGTTTTTGCAATCCTTTGCCTTTCTACAGCTATAATTATCAAAACAGACACAACATCATTTACATAAATACTCACTGATTCAACACAATCAAGCAGTTCACAACAAAGCCCATCTCTCTTGGCACTACGAAGAGAATTAAAAACAAAAAAATACATGTAATCACATTTACAGTATTTTCAGCTGCAAAAAAATATAATGAAGAATGAATCTTAAAATTACTCAAATTAAGATCTGCTTCCAGTGTAGTGGTTCTTTGATTCCCACTTACCTTTCTTCTTCAACCCAGTTGTTCTAAGGAATGAAAACAACATGATAAGTACAATTTCATTGGATAAGCAAAGTCGACAACTGCATGAATGATAATTTCAAAGAAAACACCCAATACGAAGTGGACAGTTGTCCTTTTTGCAATAGCCAAAACCTTAGGATTGAAGCATGAACAGATCTACAACATTACATTTATTTAATACATTAATAATATCATGCCATTTATAGATTATAATGTTTGCTTTCAACTTGAAAGACACTCCTCATTATATCAGAGCTCACTCTGACAAAGTCTGATTAAAGCTACCAGTCGGTTTGATGAAATCCTACATGTTGTCAGACATGGCGACTGGACAGACCTAATAAGAAAGACTATCCCCTTGAAGGAGTAGGTGTTGTACACGTACATTAAAATGAAATTCAGGTTTAAAAGGTTTCAACCAGTTGGAGTCTAACTGTAGTTTCCTTAGGTTACTAGCCCTAATTATTTTTGATCATAAATAATTGAGGCTAGGAGACAAAGGAAATTGAGAATCAAACTAGTTTGAAACTGGTTAATTAACCTGAATTTCACGTTGAAGCGCAACATAGATCTACCTAATAGTACAGTTTTTCCTCTCCACAACAGCCAACTTTGGGGACAGAAAAAAGTGGCCATTGTAGAGAGACTTAAACAAGACTCAATGTTCAGTGTCTAGGCTGTCCACAGAAGAAGTAGCCTTTGTGGAGAGGTGGTCGTGAGTGGAGGTTCGACTGTACTTAAGCAAGACTTGGTCGGACATACATGTGCATGTATGTCAGTGTAGATGTCTTCAACTTATCAAAACATACCTTGTATAAAAACCATAATATAAATTGTATCCTTTTGCGATCAAATAAAGCTGATAACTACAATGATTTTTAACTTAAAATGCTTAATTGAAATAACGTTATCATATCTAATCACCTTCAGCACCATTATGGCTTTTAGCTTCTTAGTGAGCTTTTTCAAAATTTCCACCATATTTTTCTTCTTCATCTACATTTGTAAAAGGCAAAAACAGTGCAAGTTCATTTTTGTCAGCCAAAAAACTTTCTTACATGGACGTTAGAACTTTCATCAGAACTAATAATAGTCAAAGATTTACTGTTAAAGTCAACTATCCCTTAACAAGAGACTTCTTCAAGAGTGACATACCCCTAAAACTGATACCTGGGGTTGTTTCATGGTATGAAATGGCCACCTTCTAGACAGATTGACATGACTGTCTTCTAAAGGACATACTATTTATGGATGTTTAATTTTGAAACAGAATTCAGATGCTATTGATGTACATGTGTATCATAAAAAAACACTGCAGAGTTAGTTAATATGTCTGCACAAGAAATGCACATGGAAACGTTTTGCACTTGTTGATGATAATCAGCTTTAATCAGATTTTCAACCTTTCACAGTTTTAATCAGATTATCACGAACTAACTTTTGAAAGTAAAAATGAATATTAATTAAGGCACAATAAACAAATAAATTACATGTATGTAATATTTATCTACTGTAATACACATATGTAATATTTATTTATTGCGATACATGTATGTATTTATCATTTGCTATGTACACATTTTAAAACACCAGTACAGTGTAACATACACCCAACTTATTGGAGTTTACTTACTTCCATTTGTTGACTGTAAGGCTGGTTCCACAATGGAGTGACAACATGGTTCAACCTGGGAACAGAAAGAATTCAAAATGGACTTTGGACTTTCCAAACTGACATTTACACAGACATCACCTCTTCAGTAGGGGTACACTTGAAAAACAATACTTTCATAGTGCCTATAGAGTAATCAATTTTACCTGTTACCAATAATACCCCAACCTCCACCCGTCCCACCACCCCCCCACCCCCACCTCAAGCAACTCCCAGGACAATTCCAGCCCTTCAGCCTAGGGGATGGAGGACTGTGTGAACGGGCCCTGTCCCAGAGGTAGGGGGTGGGGCGAATCGCAGTTTGCACGATGGCTGAGGACTTCAAGACTACGTATTTTAAAGGGCAAATGCAGCAATTTGTTGGAAAGTGGTTGGAGAGGAATAACCTATCAAAATAAATTAAAGTCTGTATTTGAGGGTATCATTTAAAATTTCAAATGAAATGTGCTGTTTATACGGGATGGTTTGAGTCTTATTTAGGACGCGTCTTATTTTTCTTTGTTTTAAAAACGGCGCTATTGTGGCACAATATTACCTGGGGTAAAAAATTGCACCTAGTGAAAAATTAAATTTACCTAAGAAAAAAAATTACATGCAACATACACAAGGTCTATCAGATGCTCAGAGGCGGGAAATTATCTCTTTTTATGTCCCAAGTGGTGGGGAATACGCCACCAAGAAAGGAAAAAATTGCAAATCCCCAGGGGTCTGCCGTGGGAGTAACAGGTCAAATTGAACCATGCATTATTGCACTGCTTTCTTTTAGCTCATATTTTTTTTTACAAAGTACTTTGAAGATTTCCACAAATTTGAAGCAGGTATAAAATTGGCACTGACAGCATGCTGACAAGTTTTAATGGCAGTTTCAGCAACAGAATCCATCAGAAGAAGTAAATTTTACCTGACAGAAATAGCAAGTTCTTCACCCTCATCATTATCATCTACTTTAATCCTCTTAGCATCAATGTTTGAACGAGCAGCATCTGTTAGTGTAACAAAGCAGAGCTTGAATAATAATTTTTTTCCAACCCTGCAAATTAACCCTACAATCTTTTATACTGATCAGCCCTTCCATTCAACTTATAAATGTAATTATGATTCTATCAACTAAGACCATTGATCTCCAGAAAGTTTCTGGCATCTTTCCTTTTGACCATGACAATGGAGGGTAGTGATGTTGGTAGTTAAGATATTTTCAGAGTCTAAGGGATTGATTACCAACAATACAATGACCCGCAAATGTGCAAAAATAGTTTTTTCATTGAGGCTTTTGACACTTTACCCTCTCCTGAAAATACATGTAAAACTCCCTCCCTTCATAAAGCCTTTAATTTGTAGTGTTTTAGATTAACTATCAGACACACGTGAACAGACCAGGGTATCTCCCCTTCTCTTGCTCTACCAAAAGGGAAGAGGAGGGACCTTGAAAAAGAAGATTACAATGACTTCTTTTGTAAAAAAAATTCTACTGAAATGCTTTTCTGAAGATCCAGTCCAGTGATAATATGTTCCAGAATTTAGCTGTTACAATACTAAAAGATGGATCCCTATAATATTATTTTTTTAGTCTCTGCTTCGGAATTTGTAGATGCTTGAGGAGCATCAACATTATTGAGAATTAAAAGCCAAAGAAAGTGATCAACAATGAATTGACATCTTTAACAAAAAAGAACAATATTATTTTATGCATGCTGATATATTATTACAGCACATAAGCTTAACTCTTGTGTTAACCTTGAATCATCCTTTTTCTTGCCATTCCTTCAGCTCTTTGAACGGCAAGTGGATCAGGTAGAGGCTGAGCCGTCTAGAAAAAAAAGATGAACAGGTGAATTAAAATTGTCCGGTCTGAAAACCTTGGGAGGAATATTGTTTGACAACAAATATTACATGTATATTTTATACCAGTGCAATTCAAGTAAAGAATTGCTGCAAGTTGATACAGACAGGGTTATACAAGGGTGTAATTTTGCAGCATTGATCAAAAGACATGTCAGCATAGCTGGGCAGGATTTAGAGGGGTGGGGAAGGGGGGGCTGCACCTCTGTCATAGGAGGTAGTCTGCGAGCATCCCACAGGAGTTTAAATAAGCACTGATGGCTGATGAAAAGAGTCAGCTAATTTACTCAAAGATTTCAGCTACTTTTTCTACAAAGAAGAAGCAACTAGTTTGAATAACATTGTAAACAAAAAATATATCATAACATCTGAATAAAAACATGATGTGTTTTCATAAAGGCCCACTGATTTTACATTATGCTTTTATAATAGTCATGTGAACATTATATTTCAGTCAATATTTCACAAGTTTCCTTGGCTTATAGGTTTACACATAATTTGTTTATGTGCAAATGTATGTAATTTACTTTTCATCATTTGTTCATTCATGGTAGGAATTGATTGTGTGACTAATAAATCGAAAGTTGAATGAAAGCTACATTTTCTTGAATGAAAAACACCCTCTCTTGTCCTCAGTTTAGTGCCCGAACACTGAAAATCGCATTTCAGGGGTTTGAAATTTCAAAATTTTCTTTCTACTTTGACTGGATGGTGATTTTGGCTGGTTGCCAATGCACTGCTACACTGCTAAACCTCAAAGAACAATTCCAGTGGTGGCTAATTAAACAAAATTTTTTGCACTAAGAGAACTTTGCAGAAAACCAAATGGCCACCAAACAACGAACGACTCTGAAGTTGAGTGATTAGGGTTAGAAAACTTAGTAAATCAATTAATTTTCACTTCAGTTTGCCTTGTATAATGACCACTTCTTGATAACTTAATAGCTACCATAATTATCACATCTTGATAATTAAGCATATTTTTAATAAACACGCGCTAATTATTATTATAAATGCCTTAGTTTTTAGTAAATTATTCTATTGCTCTTCTGTTTGGAGCAATACTACTCAAACTAATCTGGACAAGCTCCAAGCAGTACAGAATTTCGCTTGTCGTATTTTGAGCGGCGCTAAAAAATTCGATCACATAACTCCTTTGCTAAAAGACTTGCGCTGGCTACCAATCAGGCAACAACTTTATTTTCGTTTTGCTGTTCTGGTTTTTAAGTGCATGACGAGTTGTGCTCCGGAGTATTTGACATCAAAGCTCGTTGGAAGATCCGCCGTCTCGACAAGGAATACGAGAAATTCTCAACTTTTGAACATACCACTCTTCCGCACTGCCAGCGGCCAAAGGACCTTTCAATATAGAGCAACCTCTCTCTGGAATGAGTTGCAGCCTGCGCTCAAACTTAGCCCATCCGTGACGGAATTCAAGTGTTTACTCAGGCAAAAGCTTCTTAATGACTGCTTTATTTAATTAATTTAATTAATTTTATTGACCTTTGTCTTCTTTTATCATTGTTATATTCTTATTGTCATGTACTTGGTTTATAATTTTGTAATGTAAAATTGACTCTGAAAAGCCCCGTGGGGACGAGCCAATAAAGTATGTATGTATGTATGTATAATATACTATTCATGTACCTTGGCAGAAAGCACTTTTCCTTTCCACTTGTGTCCTGATAATGATCTGATAGCCAACTGAAAGAAAGAACTCACATTCAAGTTGTCTTCCATTAAATCAATTTACTACACAGTGATGTGAGTAGAATACCGGTACAGAAAGTACACTGCAGAGGAATACAAAGAGCATCTCACCCGTCTTTCTTCTTCATTCCTGAATGGAGTAAAGGATAATAAATTTTAGTTCAGAAAATTGTAGCCATATAACGCTTGTTTTCATTATAACAGATGCCTGACATGCAAGCTACAGTTGCACTAGAAGCTGCATGACATTTTTTGGTATCTTTTGGATCATGAGAACAGTGTGTAATAGAAAAGTCACAACACTAAAAGGTGGTCCATAAGGGAGATGGTCAATTGCATGTAGCACTTACCATTAATCTTTGTGATATTGTCCCTCATGGTTAACACGTTTGAGATGCCGGCTTATAAACTAGCATCATTTGGATAAAAAAAAACTCTTGATGCTAGAGCTGGAACTAGTCTAGGGGTGCATTCGATCTTATATTGTGATTTTATGGCCCACTAGAATGCTGCATTCATCATGATCAGAATATTAATTTTATTTTGAGCAGAATTCTAGATACTGCTATGCAATGAATGCCAGAGCAAGTGATTTCTAGAGTTAAATCCATTATTCTTATTCCGGAATATGGTCAATCAAACAAGCCCCATGTAAAACCATCTATTTTATTATTAATTTAAAAACCTGGTGGCTGTAGTGGTCTTAGATAAAATCCATTCCCAGGTAAAACAAGTACATGTATTCAAACCATTACACATGTACAGTGCAGGGTTAACTTTTTACATGGGTTCTTCCTATGGTGGCCTAGAAAAGGGTTAAAATACTGATTTAACCTGAGAAAGTGTTGCCTCTACAAGGGTAACAATAATTGCAACTTGTTGAATTTGGTTATTACTTTGAAATACACATGTATTTAGGAACTACTTGACTCCTGCAAAATAAAAGCTAATTTCATGCCCTGTGCACACAAAGTATTGTTTCTACTAAAACATTTAAATGGTAAATTAATATTAAAGGTACACTGTACCTGAAAGTCACATAAGCATGGGTTGCTCCTGGAGGCAATTTCACCTTCACTGGTCTCACGTTGAGCCGGTTGGCAATCATTTTCTTGAATTGCTAAGTAAGAACAAGAAAAATGTTGATTGATCATCTGGGCTTATACAAAATCCTTACATATAGGCATGTACAAATGCAAAATGTAGCTTCTGAATGGGTATGTGCCAAACAAGTCACCAAATTCGGTCATTCTATACTAGACCTGTAGACCACTTTCAACTGTACACCCGTGTTTTGCATGTGCTTTGAATAACGCATAAAGCTCACATTTTTCAGTGACTTACACGTATCGCAACATACATAGTAGCAGCCATGTCTTATTGTTTTCCAGTGGAGTGGAAAACATGGTTTATGGCTAGTTCCTGCCACAATTTGTGTTCTAAATCATTAAAAACCCCATCTGAGATAACAGCTACAGTATTTATGCCAGGAGAGACAGATAAAAAAATAATATTATTCATTCAAAATATTTGCCCGATTCTGACTGGCTAAAGGCAGATGCATAATTCACCATAACCAGTTACTGACGACCAAATTTGGAAGAATTTTGTGTTGAACGAGGAAATGACGTCAAAAATGCAGCGTTCTTGATGGTTAATGCACTGTTAACCGAGAAGACCTGGGGACGAGGTTGAATAATTGTTTTGGTTGTGAAAACAAAAAATGGTGGACATTTCACTTGTTTCACGAGTAAGAACTAGGCGAAATTATAGCTAAAAACATGGCAAGAACAGCAAGAACACAACTCGAAGGGTGACATCTGCTATTTGGAGAATATTTGTGGAGCTGAACAACCCTAACCATGCACTATCGAAGGTGAACTTCACATTGATGGAGGTAAGCATGTTTTAGCTTTGCTTTTAAACTAGGAATAATTTTGAATGAATAATAAAACAGTTATTGAATTCGGCTTTCGTATCATATGAAGAATTATGCAGATCTCGGAGGGTGTTATCCGCTCGGTTAAAAACCCTCCTCGATCTCCATAATATTCTTCATAAGATACTCAGCCTCATTCATTAATTGTTAAATAACACACTTATACATACACTGTACATGTATGGTGGATTCAAAAATCTCAATGCGCCTTTTTTACCAATGAAATCCTTTTGATGCTCTTATTAAGGGTTGACTTCAATATCATCCATCTTGGTATCTTATTCAAATAGTTATTTGTGGCCCTTTGTAAAGATTATTTTGATCCTTTTCCTCTTTTCACGCATTCTACGAGTACATATGCAGTGACTTACCTTGTAGCCACACTTCCTTGGTAAATTTTGCAGTTCAATTTTGTAGATCTCTGAAGTAAATTCATCCCGTTTAATGTAAAAATAAGGATCAGATTCAATCTCTTCTTCATCCGGTTCGTCGTTTGCCACCTCCTCACCATCTTTACCATCATCTTTGTCACCCTCCTCGTTAACTTTGTCGTCGCCCAAAGACGATTCTTCTTGCATTTTCGCAGCAACATCAGAAGCTTCACTAATGCTTGACAACCCCAATCCATCCATAGAGCTTGATTCAACAGCATTAACTGTTTCTGAACTTGTTGGCTGCTCTTTAGTCTCTGTGTCTAACGTTGCATAGCTTCCACAACTTGTAGCAGTTGTTGTTGTCGACGAAGTAGAAGTCCATGAAGAGGCTTCTGCTTGCACCTTCGCGAACTGAAACAACGGTGGAAAGCCAGGAATAGGAGTTGATACTTCTTGCTTAACTTCTTGCTTAATTTCTTCATCTGGAAAGACAGCCTGGTTGCTGTCCAAAGATGTTTCTTGCTGAGCAAAATCGTCCCTGTCGCAACTTTCGTCCGCCATATTGGTATTAAAGACAGTGATCAAATGGAACGCATGTTTTTCCTTGGTGATGTTTGTTTGCCAGAACTCGCACGAGTGCAAAATTAGGAAAACTAAAATTCTACAGTTTTGTTACGAGCTGCAGCTGATGTATGGTAATGGTCGTCTAAAAACAAAACGCTCAAATTAAAGAAATCCAACGCGAAAGCGTACCACGACGTTGGTTTGTACTTCATGCAAGTACGCCATTTAGTCCCCGCGTGTGATGCTCCATCCCAGGTCCTTCGCTCCAGTACCCAGTCTGGCGCCAAAGCGCAAAGGACAAAAAGAAGCCACACCACGAGGAAGTTGTTAGTCGAAATTTCTGAAAGGGGGGTTGGTCGTATTAATCGAAGATTCAGGAGTATGGTACAATGTCGGTAACATTGAAAAGAATGGAATTTTCTTTGCGCCATACAAAAATGATTGTAATCAACGGTGGGGTGTCATTTCGTGTTATGGTCAAGCAGAAGCTCCTGGGTTAGGGTAGTGTTAAACCTTGTAACATTTTGCATTTTGCCGTCGTTTAATAGAGGTGTTTCACAAACACCTTACTAGAGCTCGTTATGACCTTAAATGCATTAGTGAAAGGAGTGTCTAAAAAAGGACAAAGAGACACAAAAAGAGCCAAATTATTAGGAATCATATATGAAGTACCTACCGATTATTATTACATAACCGCTGACTGAAGAAAACGCAGGCTCTGTCTTCAAAAATAGAAGGAATGTGATTTGGTTTCCAAGAATCAAGGGAAACAATAGGCCCTTATTGGCTTTGCAGCTTGCCATTCACGTGGTACAAAACTGCCGTGCTGGAGCAGGGGCGGATCTAGGGGGAGGGTGCAGGGGGTGCGCACCCCCCCCCCCCCCCCCTGAGATGACCTGCGGTTTTCTAATACAACTGGTATTCTGCAAAAAAAGAAAAACTATGTGGTTTATTGGTGTTAAAGTAGAGCAAGAGACGAGTGCACCCCCTCCTAAAAAAAATCCTGGATCCGCCCCTGTGGAGAGCAGAAGTCGCAGTGGGGCAAGACAAACAAAGAAAATTACCATTTCAAATTATGTATGTCTTTTGTTTCTCCTGTCTCAGTGCGGCTTTTGCTCTCCAGCGTGGCGGTTTTGCACCACGTGAATGACTAGCTGCAAAGGGCCTATATTTATTCTCCTAATGATATTCAGAGAGCATTGTTAAGAGCCGTTTCAGTCAAAACAACTCTTTCCCATAAACAGTATAACAAAAGACGCTGATGAGCTAGTCGAACTAGGTCGCAAGCACTCAAAGAATTAAGCTTGACTTGCACAATGAAAACTTTCACTTTGCTTCTTTTTACAGCGTTTATTGTCTTTTGTACAGGCCCTAACAGCACACAGGGGAGAACAGAGGGTAGGCTTATTTAATTCAACTGATTTTATTAATGTTTATCCAACAATACTCTGGACTTTGCTGACTCCCTGATATAGGTTTTGAGGGTGCGGCTATTTTACACGACTTACATTGATTTAACACGGGATCTTGAACGACGGTTTAGTTCGACAGAAGACTTCAGATGTATTATGAAAGTCACTGGCGAGGATCGTTCACATGATATATAGTTAAAGCACCGACTAGCTGGCATGGTATATTTATGATTTGTAGCCAACTAAAACGGTTACGTTATCAGTGGGGATAGAATACTCCGTCTCTTCTTGCTGTTACTCATACTTTTCGGCACCCCGACGCCTATTATTTCTTCCACGTGTTCCCGCTTGACACTCAGAATTTCCCCCAGAAGATACCAAATACAAGGAGAGATTAAGACCTCAGGACTTTTAAAGGCGCCATCATGTAGAGCTGAAAGAAACTTGATTGCTAGTACCCTGCTAGCAGAGTCTCCTTCGATCTTCCTATCGAAGGAGACTCTGCTCGCAGGGTAGATTGCTGGTGGCTCAATTCGTTAATAAGTTAATACTCATCAGTGTTTGGCTCATGACTTGAATGATTGATGTTAAAAACGGGTAGCGAAATGTATCAGGATTTGCTGGAGGTTGTGCAGTAACTGTAAATCAAAAGTATTTATTTGATCAGGTTCAAATGTTGTATAGATTGAAGAAAGTTTTGGTCGACCGAGCTTCTATAAATGTAATTCAAGTTGCTTTCTCTGCTTATTTGAAATACGCTTCCAGAAATGTCACGATGGCACTTCATAATTGCACTTGTTCCATTTGTTCATCCGTAAAGCATCAATAACACTAAGTTTAGGTCTTTTTGTATGACTTAATTTGTTAAATATGTATAAATCGTAGTACCCCCAAAAGAAACATGCTTAGTCCAATTAGTAATAAATAATTAAAAGAAGGTAAAGTCACCCAACTAGCTAAATTCGAGTCGGTAAATGATAAGCAACAGGGGTACCCAACGTCGATTTTCGGAAAAATATCTGTTCGGAAGACAATCTGAGATCTAGAATGTTCGGAACATTTGTTGTAAAATTTCTTGCTAGCCTGCCTCTCCTAGGATTTTCGAACATCTAAAAACTGGTATAATTGCCCATTTTTACCCTAAAAAGATCACCTAGAATTTCAGTTCGGATCACTAGACTTTCAGCTAGGAAATCCGAACAGATGAAAAATTTTTAGGGGATAAAAATATGCTAATATCTACCGTTTAAATACTAAAATACGTTTAACAATGCTATTTTTATGTAGTTTTGAACTATATTCTCGTTGGGTGCCCCTGAAGCAATACACGCCACGGCATGTTGCACGGATAACCTAAGGGTTTATTATAGTCATTATATGCCAAACGTAATTTATCTAAAACAAAGAGTCAGTTAAGAACCCACACCGCTATTTACAGTGTATTCCGAGCGGAGAGAGAGCGAGAAATCAACTTAGACCACAGTGTGTTTGGCTATTGTGGACATGTTGGGTTGGTTTGAATGACAGGTGGTGACGTGGACCACGTGTTTTAGAAGTTTTTATCACCAAGTACACCATCTGGCTTCTGACAAGTGCCCATATCAAGGTTATGATTATATTATTTCATTATGATCGGGGAACGGGGAGGGGGGTAATATGTCAGTGAGTATAACCGTTCTATTCTAGCATTCAGGAAATACATAAACAAAGCTAAAGGCCGTTTTTCTTTCAATTCTGTGTGTCGGCAGAGAAATAACAATCTCTATATATGGCAGCATATCAACTAGAAAACCTCAACCTCGTCCCCAGGGCTTTTCCCTTAAAAAATGGGTGGGGCGCCCATCCCAGTTTTTAAGGGAAAAGCCCTGGGGACGAGGTTGAGGTTTTCTAGTTGATATGCTGCCATATATAGAGATTGTTATTTCTCTGCCGACACACATTTAAACTTAGAGCGTGGAACAAGCTGGGAATTTCTCCCGCTGATCCTGAAACGGGCGCAAAAAGTTTCCTTTTTTGCCATAATAATAATAAATCCTTATTGACCAAGCTTGTTCCTTCAAGATGGCTGGATATTGACCTCACGTTTTCATTGACCTCGACTTCTTCTCAATCCAGAACACTCAAAAAAGAACTATATCCAGCCATCTTGACCTCCTGAGAGCCTTGGTCAGTAATGCATATGTGGCCCAATCCGCCAATACCGCCAATCAGAACACAGGATTAGTTTCATCTTGCTCACTTGCTCGCGGATTCAACCTTACATTAAAGGCACTTAGCGCCGGATATGGAGTACCGCTGTAAATCAGAAAGATCTGTTTTAGCCCTCAAAATGGGGTTGTTTTGGTGAGTAAAATACAGTCCTATTTTTGTGTCTAATTTGGCTCCCTTAAATCAGGGCCAATAAAGTCCAATTATCCAGGGCTGATTTGGACCCCGGCGTGGGCTGGAAAAGCCTTGTGATTGAGCTGTTTTGGCCTAAATTGTGCTCAAATAGCTCCAGAAGGGGTTGAATTGGCACTTTGGGGCTGAAACAGATATTTTTAATTTACAGTGTAGTCTGGGTTTAAGTCTTCGCTTCGCGTTTGTCACTTTCAGTCTTTCATCAGAGACTTTGTTCCATTTTTTCTCTCTTCACCCAGGGGTACTTGGTTACCGGCAACGTACTGCTGAGGAAAACCCTTTAATGGACTAACTTCTCATCCGTGGAGGGGTGAGGGGGGAGTAGATACAATCGTAGATTCTCCCTCCTACAGAAAAAAAAGTTAACTTCCGGACGTGTTGGCCTTGTGCAGGTCTAAAAGGTGTCTGTCTTATAGGTAAACGAGAAACGGCTTTTTATTTTTTCAGGGCTTGTGAATGTTGACATCACAGTGAGCACTAGCAAGCTGAATGAAACCAAACAGTTTTACACCAAGTTCTTGAAATTTCAAGTGGTGAAGGAAACCCCAGGATTTATCTCCTTTTCGCCTGGACCAGGTAGTGAAAAAATCTCTACTTTTTAATACCACTTGCAGTGCTTAGCTAAAGTTTTTATCAGACTGGCTGTAATAAAGGCCAAGGTCACAACATTACAAACAGAGGAAACACAGATGAGAAATTGTCGTGTTAAATAATTGCAGCTCGTTAAGAAAATATCTACTTATTCGTGTTTCAAAAAACAGAAAGATTTTGCTCAATACTTGCACGTTTGATCGGCCCGACTTACTCTAAGCAGAATTTCACCATCAGTATCAAGCGAAACTAAGGCATACACACAGCAGAATGGTTATAAAAACCACATAAAACGTACCTTTGGCCCTAGAACCAGCATTTTAATGATGACACCTTTTTTCAATGGTCGATTTTAAATAATGATAATGAAGAGTTAAATTTTCGTTTTTTGGTTTTGCTGCACGCCCTACAGATCGATCGTGTGCGATCCACTCATTTGCCGGTCTTCTTTCATTACAGGTGTGGCTTATCTTGACTTTGTCGTGGAGGGTGCAGAACACGCATGCGCTAGACCGCAGCTGGCCAAAAATTTCGCTGGCAAAGGCATGTTCCTTACTTACAATCTGGGAGATGTGGATGCTGCGTGCGCGGCGTTTACACAGGCAGGTTATCCATTGGCAATGCCAATTAAAACTGAGACCTGGTTTGAACGTCACTGCTACGTCATAGATCCAAATGGGATACCGTTGAATTTGGCCCATTGGAATCACACTCCAGCCGAGCCTACAGGTAAAAAGAATCCACTGAAGACTACAAGATAATCGCCTCTTACCTCTATGCTCTTAAGAGAGATGCACTGCAAAGCGCCGATCCTTGCGTCATCATTTATTTAATCACTTTTTAGAGCCTTACTGCCGCCCAGGTTCTGTTTTATGTCACGTTTTTCTTGTAGACTTGCGTTGATGGGGAAATGACTGTTCTGCATTTAAACACTAGCGCACATCTCGTATGAAATCGTATCTTGTTTACGAAATTGAAACGGAGGCGCAGTAGTCTAAATCGTAAATTGTATATAGTTGTCAGTTTGAGATATCCTATACAAAAGTACAGAAGGTAGAGCCTGTGGAATATCATAAGGGTTGTACAGTTGTCAGTTGATTGTGTCGTTAAACTTAACTTGAGCAGGAGCCCATGTTACGGCTCCTAATCAAAACCGAAGAGATTTATTTAGCGGAAAAAAACAGACTGCTTAAGAGGAGGAAGATAAACAGAATTAACCAGAACGCATGAGGGCACGTCATGATAGCCTCTAACTCTGATTGGCTAATGACAAAGCTTGGCAAGGCAGACCGTTTACTTCAGTCTTTTCTTTGTTAATAACAGGTGTCAGCAGTATGGTATTTTATTACACCTCCCATGACTTGCTAGAGATACAAAATTGGTACAGCAATAACTTGAACATGACCGTGGAAAGAGGAGTGGACTGGATTGGATGGGTGATAACGCTGATCGCTGCAAATGGCACTGTGGAGTTTCGGCCATTCCATCCACGAAACATGACCTACAACCCAGCCTCCTTCATTCCTCATTTGCTGGAAGAGTTTGACGGACGCGGCCTGTCTTACACCTTCAACTTTAATACTTCACTTGAGGTCGACAGGTACGCTTGTCTATAAAGACATTAGTTTTACGCTTGTGCAATATATGATGTTAGAATTAAGATCTCACTGCACGCGAGCTCTTGGATTAGACTAGTCAGTCAAGCACGTGTTTTGTATAGGATTTCCAGGAGTATAGTTTTGATTGACACTCATCTCGATAATGGACATCTAGAAAAATGCTTTTTAACTCAGTGTAAGACAAGTTGTGCGAGGCTTTTTAGATTTCTCTCGGATTAGATCATATGTCGTGTACTTCGGAAGTTTTCACTCTGTTTACCAGGGGTTCTCACTCTCATTAGGGGATTTTACTCACGGATTTCAGTCTAGGATTTTTCTTTGGATTCCATTCACACCAACATATGAGGAATATTAATTTTTTTTCATTCATTAATAGATCAGCCTTCAAAGCAGGCGTATTATGCAGTGCCCTCGTCCTTCCCCGCCCCTCCTACCTTAGTTTTCCAGTTGCTTTTATGATGGCGTCCACGATCAATGTACCTTTAGGTCACGATTTCGTTAAAAAAACGCCTGCTCTGCAGCTTGTTAATAGGGAGGAACATTTACTGCCTGCACTGTTTTATCACGCATTGCACTTGCGTCCGATTGGTTCTTTGGTACTTCGTCGCTAACGGTATATAACTAAGCTAATCATTTTGGGTTGGGTTTTACAACATTTTTACCCTTAACGCCCAATTACTGGTAGTAATCTTACCGTATTTTGGGTGCTCGTTGGCTTAGCAGGAGAGATTCGTTGTACATCAATATCAGGTAATCATAATCAATGAAAACAAAAACCTTCTTTTATCAATCTCTGTTCCTTTCTAGGTGGTGCCAGTTCCTGCAAGATCGCCATCTAACCTGGACACGCCCACTAGGCTGGGTGGGAGGCAACAGGCGCTGTGCGGTGGACGATCCCAACGGTGTACTTATTAACATCGCCACACCCGGGTGGAATGAATATGAAGAGGAGGTTAACTGCCCCCCACCTGCCGACCCGAAGGGTGATGGGGAAATACAGCGAGGGTGTGTTATTACGTTGATTACAACTTTCGTGCTATCGCTCTTATTTCCTCTGTAGGTCATTAGAAACCTACGATAAGTTTGCAGTTATTCTGGATAGATACATTAGCAGTTCTTAGTTTGGAAGTACTTAGTTTATAAAAGTAATGCCAGCCGCCCTTTACTCCTCATAGTAGGGAAATCCGAATCTCACAAAAAAACATTTGATTTCATTGTGAAATGATGCCAGACCAAGAGAAAGGATTTCCTCCAATGCCTTACATTTTAAACGTCAATTTTTTTTAGTTACGAATCCCTAATAAGTATTAGGAAAACCAATTGTGTCATCCACTAGATAGAGACTTATCCAGTAGATAACGTTATCCCTCTTTTGTAACAACTGGGGCCTGAACCTTTTCAAGATTGCATACCGCCGAAAGTACAATTCCATCAAGAACGTCTTTCGACCGAAGCATTTGGTGTTCTTGCGCACTCATACATTGGTTTTCGATTGAAAACGTTATTGTAGGATGTCTAAAGAGAAAAAAATCATTGTATTCTTTCTTTATGATAAGCCTGGCGGCATGCATGAGGGGGGCAGGGGGGTTCTAAAAGGACTAGTCATGTGGGCGGCTGAAGGGAACATTTTTATTTAGATAAAGAGCAATCAGGAGACACCTTTTGACTAATTATTATCTACAAAAATTGACATAAGTAAACAGCACCTTAGTTGCAGTGAATGTTTCAAATAGTTGGCGTTCTAGCACTTTTAGTTCAGTTACCTGTAAACGCAGTCTAGCCTTTACCTATTGTTTTAATTCGTCTGGTCCAGGATGATACTGTGAGATTAAGAGCAAGCTTTACATAGTAAAATTACTAATCGCCAAAGACTAGAAAGCTGTTTTGTTTGATTTGAAAGGCAGAGCTGAATATCTCAGTAGATCCAGAGCGGTAAATTCCCGGGGAGGGAATTTCCGCATCAAAAATACCGTGCCCCTTGGAAAATTGGAATTAAGCCCCTCAGTGAAGAGACAAATCTGGGTGTGGGTCCAGCTTGATTTGACCACTGACTCAGTCAAGGAGTGGTCGCAGGAGACTATTACGGCACTGGTGCGAAGGGGACGATGGGAAGGTGGAGGAGTAAAGGAAGTCTTTGCTCCTTCCCATTATCCCCCGCACTTCTCTCGTTAATATTAATAGGAGACTGAGAGACCTCTGGGGACGAGTCAGGATTTGACCCCAAAACTACAACATAATGACGGCATTTGCTACTTTTATTTAGCTAAATCATTATGCACGATCCTAAGCAATTTTTTATGGGTTAAAAATAATCGCTTTCATTTCTGAACACCCTAAGTCAGACCAAAATCTGAAATTTCTACTCCTATAAATGTGACGACGAGCATCACCTTCATTTTCATATGGAAATCTGGCATACAAACAATTATTGAAAAATTAACTATAACTCATCTTGTTTTATTTTGATGCAGCTAATTTAAATAGAGTACTCGGGGAAAAAGCACGGGTTATGATATACAATGTACCATCGGGGTTTACGTAGTTTGCGCGACATGCTCTGCTCATTTGAAGGGTCGAAGGCTTATTAGTCATGTCATCATTTATATGCAATGGATCAGCCTTTAGATTTCCGTGAGAGATAATACTCCATAAAAATAGAAAGTCGATCAAGGACTTCTTCAGGATAGAAGTAAAGAGCAATAATATGGAACCGGAAATATTTCCGGCTGGCGACATTTCCTAGTGTCCCGAGAGCCCTCTCTGAAAGGTATTGGACTCAAAGGGCTGCTTTTTATTAGTTCCTAGATATAACTACACGCAGAAAAATTTCTGTTCATCCCTTATATCAGAATTCCTGTGTCTCAAACATCCTGCATATATTGGACAAGGTGAAATTTTGCAGTCCGTCTCAAACGTCTTTGCTTCCTCCGTGCTAAGCTGGCTAAGCGTAGCTTAGTACGACTCTAACTCGACAGGAGCGCGACAGTTTCAGTAGCCGTTTTCGAATCGAAAACAAAACGGTTCAATAAACTTTAAAATACTTTCTAAACATTTTAATGCATTTGTAGTATATAACTGAGTTTGACATTACAGTAGAACAACGTTTAAGTGGAAATCAAGTAGTGTAGCACAGCAATTAGCGCACTAACCGTTCTGCGCCTGAGTATGGTAGGCAGTGAGCGCGACTGAGTTCGGCAAGGCAGCAGCTGGCATCACTACATTTGAAACGGGCTCCAAGCCGACGAATGCCTGAGTGTAAGATCTCGAGGCAAAACAAATTGAACCAAAATTAAGGGAAATCAGTTTTTTACCTGATTAACTGCCATGCGTAAAGATTTAATTTTCACTTCGTATATAGAATTTCAGACTCCCGCTTGTATTATACAGACGACATTTATTACAACTACATTTAAGAGTTGCATGGTCTTCTGGAGAAACCGGATCGATTAGTTTCGGTTTGTGGTCAATAGATGATGTCCTATATTGTGGCAAAGCTATTTCATTCTGGAAAATTGAATTTTTCGAATTGAAACTACAATATATATTTTGGGGCAGTAAGCCAGACCCTGGTCGGCTAACAGAGGTCCACGCACGTTCTTTTTTTCTTTACTATCACAGATAAAAGAAGACACCATGTAGGCATAAAAAATATTTAATAATGATAATAATATATATTATAATACAGTTTCAGTTATTTTATTTCACTTTTTTTTTCTATCAGCCAACGTTTTGCCCAAGGGTATGTTACAAGAATGCAAATTTTACGCCAGTACTTCATTCTAAACAAATAACACGCTCAATTTTCAAACAAACAGACCATGACAATGACTTCCGCATCCAATTTTTTTAGTAATTTTTTTAGTAAAATTCGAAAATTTTGTAAGAAAGCTTTATTAACTCGTGCATCATTCATTTTATTCCTAGTATCTTTAGCTATCTTAAAAGATGAAATTTACAAAATTAAAGGGCATGACTGTGAACCCCATATTGCGTTTTAAATGTTTTTAGAAGGCGTAAATCGAGAACTCGCCACGTTTACATTGGGAATTAATACTACAGACCCATTGAAGCACGCCACTCGCGACAGACAGAAACGACGACAATTTTAGACTGGGTCCTGTTTCATGATATCGTTCTAGGTTACTTGAAATGTGTTTCGCGTTAAGAGAAAACAAAGTTGCGGTAACTGAAGAGAAATGCGTAGAAGAGCGCATTTCACTGACGTCATTAAAAGAAGACACATATTGAGTAAAACAAGTACACTATGTACAATCCAGGTCAGGTCTACTCGTAAAACTCAGACTTCTCTCGGAGTGTCCGTCTTCACCATATGATAAAGCTACTACAAAACAGAAATCGAACACAGTAAAATTCCCACATCACCCTCCCTGCACCTTACCCCACCTTTGCTTCTCGCCGCCACCTCTCCCCTCCATACCCCAGTCGAAATCACTTTTTTGTAAAACGTGGTCTGACGAGAAAATTTATATTATGCATGCGTAGGAAACAAAGTGAAAATTGCTTTAATTACAAAAGAAGCGAATTTCTTCGAAATATCGGGACGTTTGAAGAACCGGGGTAAAACTACTGTGTTTGAATGGTGAAGGGAATTTAGATTTGGTTCAAAATATCGGGAATTTAAAAAAAAAAACCGAGAGTTCGCGAAATCGTGATTCTACTGTACCTCACTGATTACTCTGAACAGTAATAAGCGAGATGGCTTGAAAAATCCACATCTCGCTCAACCAGAAGTTGCATGTAGGTTAATTCATAGCCGTCCCTTTGCTCACGATTGACCCGTGAATTCTCCGCCAGAAGACGAACGCTTGATAAATGCAGGATTACTGGAAGGTATGTATTCAATAGTTTTTGCATGTTGAAACGTCGACGGAGCCTATAAATGTCTGCTCTGTTCTAGTCAGTTATCTAGTCTGTTCTTACTACAGATTTCTCAATGCAATCGTGTAGAAACCGCATTCGCATCAGTTTGTGATTCCTTTCAATGTCATTTCGATTTTACATTTTTATTTTTAAACTTCGGAATACAAAAATGTACAATTTCTATGCGTTATCTATTTCAAACGTATAAATCAAGACTGAAGTTGACCATGTGTCCAGTCAAAGATAAAACAAGAAGAAAATAAAAGTGTCGTTAAAAAGAACACTTGAATATAGCCCAGTTTTCAAAACTCGACGTATTCTGATCGGAACTAGAAATTAAAGTGATTGATACAAAATGAGCCATGCGTCATAAAATCCATACATGTTCCTAGTCTTTTTTCCTCAGTTTTACTCAAACCATCATCCCAATACATACTATTATGCGTTCTTAACCAAGAAAGGGTTACGTCGCCAAGTAAGACGAAAAACTAACGGGTCAGAATCTAAAGAAATGTTAAAAGGAAAATCGTCCAATAAAAGGACAGAAAATATATATCATCGAGCACGAAAAATCTTCAAGAGATGGGTTGTTACAGAGACTGATTTCGGGTTATGTGTGAATTTTGAAACAGATCTTGAGTGAGAGCGAACGTGTTATAAGACTTATTAGAAGTTCCACGACCCTCGGATCTTTCATTTCGCTTACATTTAGTTATGAAAAGTGTTTTCACTCAATAATTTGCGACTCAAACCAATTCTGGGTTGGTGACGCCATATGAAAATTGAGAAAGGTATTTCGTTTAATAATCTCCTATAGACTTCTTTATCCGGTCGTAAAGGGACAACGAGAGTGCAGTATCAACGTTAAATAAGAAACTACATCAGAAATAATTACAAAAACAGGGAATTTCGTCCTTTTTTCCGAGTCCAGGGTAATAGATCCATGATTACCCTACATGTATGCTGTGGCTCACAGTAAAAGATGCCATTTCATTGGATGAATCACTGACAAAACAAACACTACAGCCAATGGCATTGCTCGTTGGAACATAGGTACAATGTTCTCTAAACTTGTTCCTACGAGCGTAGAATGATTCATGAATATCACAAAATAGTCGGAAAAACGAAGACAAAACAAGAATTTTGAGGCTTAAAAACGAGCAGAGTACTGGTTTGTATATTTTTACTTAACCATGGATTCTTCAAAGGTTACCTTACGTATTAATCACAATTTTCCTATTTCTCTGCAGTCCACTGATTTGTCCACTGAGACACTGTGGGTGATGCAACTGGAAATCTTAGAGGTAAGTTGAATGCCTCATAATAAACCGTGTCAGTGTGAAGTCTTGAAGAACATCTCCGTCGACTTTTTTAGAAAATGTTTTAGAAATAAACTCGTCAAAAGGCGAATATTTTAAGAATCGTTTTTCTTCTAAAACTTATTAATCCTCCCAAAATTAAGCCTCTTGCGATCTGATTATAATTTAGCCTCTCGTTGTATTAGCGGCACTCCCGAGAGTGAAATCAGCTAAAATTCTTTCACTCAAACAGTGCTTGCACACTTTACAGAGAATTTTTCGGAATTTTCAAATGTTTTAAAGCTAGCTACCGTGTGTTAATCAGTTAATATACGATGGTCAGTCCAACAAAAAAGCGCGTTGCAGTAGTTGTGGATTTGTACCAAAAATCCAGTCAAGGGTATTTTCCAGAACTGAGCGAGCTACTTCAAGGAATCAAAAGCGTCAGAGATAAGATTAAGAAAAAAAAAAACAAAAAAAAACGAGGATATCTTTCGAGAATTTCACTGTCTGTGTCAGTTAGGCCCCTCTACACAAGAACCTGTTTAGCCTAAAATTTGAAACAGGTTCTTATTTTAAAATGTTTTAGAAAAATATTTTACATATTGGCAAATAAAGAAAGTCAACATTCATATCCCGTCTGTCCGAAACATAGGTGCTTCATCAATCCAACTGGAATGTATTGGTATGCAGTGATTTTATGTAAGGAAGAAGCCGAATACAACAAAATAGTCTTGGCTACAGTGTATTTTTTCATTCAGAAAATCAATCAAGAACCTCTTTAAGAACCGAAATAGCCTAAACTTTGTGCTTATTACCATTTATGTAAGAACCCGTTTAGGCTAACTTGGGAAAAATCATATGTGCAGGTTCTTACTCGCGGGTTTTTATTAAATACCCTCCAAAGCGTCTTCAAAATAGTTGCACGGATAAATACATTGAAGGACAAATTTGTCGCATACAAAATTTTCAAAAAATTACATGTGCAGATATCAATGAGAACGATTGTCTTCATAGCTCGTTAAATTAACACGTCAGTGCCCTTCAAACTTGGTTCAACTTGTATCTCAAAGGAAGTTTAAAACAGTTCTTATCATTGGCCAGTTTGCAAAATAATTGTTTAACGTCATGGAGCCTTCCAACTCGTTTTAACTTGCAACTTAAATAAAACAAAAGCAGTACATGACTCCTTTCAGTTGCGGGTCAATTAAGACTGGCTGATTTACATGTAACCAATAGGAATACTTCTAGTAACTTACATCTAACAATCTTTCAAACTTGTCTAAAACACGTTTTTATGTAAAATTGGTCAAAATAGGACATAAAATCCTTGGTAATATCAAAAAAATTATTATTCGTCTTTGGATCACTACAGTCGTTCATAAAAGGAAGGTAGGTCTTGATCAATGTTTCCAGCAATCTTCCAAACTAAAATACTCAGTTTAATTAAACGATTGCTTGAAGTTCTTTTCAGTCTGGTTTCAATTTGAACTGTTTCCTTTCACGAAATATTAAACGTAAGGCTTACTCCTACTAGCCTTGTTTTGTTGTGTGTGTGTGTTAATTTTTGTTTGAATATTGCTTAGCAGTCGCTAACGTTCTATCATAAGCGCTAAAATCTTAAGCGAGCGTTTCAACGAAATGTCGAAGAGTTTTAAGCGTCCGTGTAAGTCCGACATATAATTGCAAGGACATGGTAATGTTCTCAAGTAATGCTAAAGGCGAGCCTGAAATTGATGAAAGAAACTGATTTTTTTTCTCTCCAAAACAAATATTAACTTCGCCACAGATCATCAATTCGCGTTGCTTGTTATCCGCATTTTGAAAAAAAAATGTTAGCAAATCATTGAAAGTGATACCTTTTTAAAGTATATTTGGCCATAATTTTGAGCGTACTTCTGTTTTTCAGAGGTTTCCTCATCATGCAAATCTTTATGAAGATACCGCTGGCTACGGTGTTATGCGGGCTGCTCTTACTGCTGATTACCTTGTGTTCTGCAAATGACAACAACAGCAGCAAACCACGTGACAAGGTGAGTTTGTTTAATCAAACATTGTAATATATAGTAGTAATATATGAGAAGTGAAAGTCAGTCAATGGTACCTGAACTATTAACCTGAAAGAACTTAGTGAGGTAGAATGAATGAACGGTGATTTTTTATTTAAGGATGCTTGACTAAGGTTAATTTATTGACTTAATCGAGTGTTCATGAAACGGAATGAATTTTTAAATTTTTCATTTAGAGTATTCCTCAACTGACTTCAACTTATGGTTCCTGCGGTCATGGTGGGTGTTTCTGTGCACCAGGAATTCCCGGCATCCCAGGAAGCGCTGGACCCGCGGGATCACCCGGCAATCATGGACATGAAGGACCCATGGGCCCACGGGGAAAAAAAGGCGATGAAGGAGACCGTGGAAGACAGGGACCACCAGGCGTCAAAGGAGTTAAAGGACCTGCAGGCCCGCCAGGTCCACGTGGGAACAAAGGTGAGGCAGGTTCAGCTGGTTCCCCTGGAAACAAGGGTGATACAGGTGTTCGTGGAAAGCAAGGTCCCCCTGGTCCCAAGGGACCTCAAGGACCCTCAGGTTCAGCTGGTTCCCCTGGAAACAAGGGTGATACAGGTGCTCGTGGAAGTCAAGGTCCCTCAGGTCCCAAGGGTGCTCCAGGATCGCTTGCTCGTAATTGGAAACAGTGCGTTTTTAAGAATCTGAACGACGGCAGGGACTCTGGATTGATCAAGGTAACAACTGCATGAGTTTGTTGTTCTAGATTAAATAAATAAATCTGACGTAAATTAAAAATTACTGATACTTAAAGGTCTAGCCTTGAGATTCGAGCGAAGTGTAAATCTTACTGGTTATTACGCCATTTGGAGAAAAAAAAATGGGTGTATCTGATATTTAACTATTTACTCATGGGATGATACGGAATGCAAGAAAAAATTCGAATGACATTACTTATTAAGTTTATAGGATACACCTATACCTTCTGGTCTGAATTTGAGTACACCCGCCATGGTAACTATAACTTGTTCCCACGGTTTGCCCCTATGACGTCGATAGCATCGCAGGCACGCTATCCACAGTTGAGGGTATAAAGATGTTAAAGTCAAGTAGCATAGCTAAAGCCAAGTGAAAAGTCCGAGGAGTTAAAACAATTCCCTTCCTCTTTTCATTGTGAAAATACGAGTATGTTGATGTCTTTGTGTTACAGTGAGTGAAATCCACGGTTTTCAGGTACGTTTTTCTGGACGATCATGTCATTGTTTATCTCTGATGTTTCATCTTGGTTCACCTCGTTTTGATCTCTCCTCCTCTGTTGATTTTTAAGGAGTGCATTTTCAAGAAAGCATCAGCCACTACTGGGTTGCGCGTCTTTTGGAGTGGCAATCTTCGTCTCTACAACTGCCATGGATGCTGCAGACGATGGTATTTCACTTTCAACGGCGCAGAGTGTTCAACACCAGGTGCCATTGACGGAATAGTCTACATGGTACATGGAAATAGCGCGAGAAAGGATTTACACCGCGTACGTCACATAGAAGGAGTCTGTGAGAAAATCCACAAGGGTACTGTTCGCGTGGGATTCTGGGTCGGTAATTGTGCTAGTTACGGATCTGCTGATGCTTACACAGGCTGGAACTCAGTATCCCGGTTGTACGTGGAAGAAGTACCTCCACCACAGGCTTAATAACACCAGAGCCAAAGCTTTTTTTCCCGCTTTCCAAGAGGAGAGTAATATTTTGAGGGTGATTTCAATAAATGAAAGGGCTTTGAAATAAAATGAACGCGTGTAATATGAATTTACTACCCTGACCCATCTCGACCTTTCTTTCCCCTTTGTTTCTCTTAGTTCCCGATTCTTTGGATTATCATTTAACGTTATTTTCCTGTGTGTGAAGTCAGCATCAAATTCAGAGCGACTAGTGTATCTTCAGCTGATAACGGTATCCATCTACCGAATGTTTTAGCAGCCAGTTTGGTAAATTTAGAAGTGCCCTAAATACTATTCATCTGTTTGTATGTCTTAGGGGGACTTTGGTCTTCTCGAAAGTTTTAGGTGGCCCTTTTGTCTCATCCGAAACTGTTAGCTACCCTGATGGGTCCGGTCGAAAGTTTAAGGACGTGGGGTAGTCGCACCTTAAATAGAAGATTCTAGGGAACGTTTTGACCTTTTACCGAAATTTTCAAGAGATCTTTGTGAACTATAATCGCGCGCAATATCTTGGTAATAAATGTGAAAAACACAACCTCCCAAATAAATAAAATCGTATGAAACCGAATATCTTTGAGGAAAGTTACTTTTATCCAGAAAATTTTAGCCATTCTCGGCATTTTTTACTCTTTCGAACCGTTATTTTAAAGGAAAAAAAAATCGTTGAGTGTCCCTGACAAGAACTCAGTTTCATTTTGAAAGTGGCCGTGGGACTGTCGTTGGAAAATGCTGCTGATAATTTTACATGTAAAGAGCTAAAACTGGGCTGGTATGAAGAATAAGACTACGATGTTATAACGGTGAAATTTAGAACAGAGAAAGGTCTTCAGTTTCACACGAAAATTTAGTCACAGCCGCTTCGTCGCGGATGCCAAACCTTCACTCAGGATTTCAAATTGTTGCTTGACCTTATTCGCTTATAAATAATGAGGCAAAATTTTTGACTGTCAGGGATTTTTTGCCCGATGTGGTAACGTTTGAGTCTTAAGGTAAATTTATTTCTTTGTTGGGGAAAAAGAAAAGTGTTTGACCAGAGATCAAAACGGTTCACTTATTCGGAAGAAATATTGGATCGGTAACTTTTGCGCATTCCCGAACCTTAAATGCTACAATTTAGCATCTGGAACACTGGAGCTGCAGCAGAGTCCGGCTCTTAAAAAGGGATGTTTGGGTTTTTTTTTCTAAGCAGAAGAGCCTCCTTTTGGCTTGACAGAAAACGGCTTGGCTAGCATCAAAAGACATGTTTCAGCAAAATTCCCAATTGCAAATGAGTTAATAATAATAGTAAAAATAATGCTGATGACGTTGATGAAGATAATAAAAATAACAAAAATCGAAAAAGGTGAAGCTTATCATTTAGTTCCGAAGTCCATTTTATTACTGAATATACGGGTAATTTGGAAGGTGAACACTGCCTTGGATTTAGTTCAAACCTTTGATTTCAATAATGATGGTCAATAGTGCTCAAAATCAATTTTCTCTTAACGATATCCTTAGACTATCATGAGCAAAGTCTATGAGAATTAACAAAATGATCATAATTGATCTTTTATCAAATTCTCTCAACTAATTCTTCAAGGAAATGTATGGAGATCAGTTTGGAGAATTTGTATGTGGATATTGGGACTTAAAGGGTTAAGAAATACATTTCTATCAAGGTCTTTAGTTAAACTTGGAATGCACTTTTCCAGAAAGTTTCCATGACCACCCATTAGGCCACAAGGATTATACCTGAAAAGTTATACATCAGGCCTCAGTTGTTCAAAAGTTGGATAGCGCTATCCACCGAATAAATCACTATCCCACGAATAAGTGTTAGGGAAACCAATTGCGCTTTCTAGTGGATAGTGATTTATCCAGTGGATAGCGTTATCCGCCTTTTGAACAACTGGGGCCTGTACTTTTTAGTTGTGTTACAAAGACTATTGAGGAAGAAAATGAACCATAAGAACAAGTTTAAAAATAAAGCCAGGGTGATTAAATATGTTCTCCAAGTGTTAAAACGTAGTAAAGAATTCCTCCCACTCTCATTACCTCATGAGGTAATATTATGAGGAGCATACAAAAGGTTAATATTGGTTACAAAAGTTGTTCAATACTATTCTACATCTGCTGCTAAGGAATAGATAAATTTTGATAAATACACAAATCGTGTTAATATGCATCTTGATCCATACTTGTTGCATTGCCACAGCTTCAAATGATGAAGTTACTTCTTCTTTTTGCCACCTCCCTTCTTCTTGGGTGGCTCGTTTTTACCTCCCACCGCTGCAGGGTTCACTACTTTTAGTGGTTTGGACTGCTTTCCAACTGCTGCCTGAGTAAGTTCTTGCTCTATCTTGACTTTAATAGTTACTTCCAGTCACTTATTACTAATAACTATTTTTAAAAACTCATTAATTATTCATAAAGAAAAAGCAAAAGAAATTAATGTTTAATGACTGTCTCTATGTCTGATAATGACACGACTAAACTTAACGTCCAATTTTTTTAGGCCAAAATAACCCCAAATCTAAATCATTCTTACAGTGCAAGAATGAGTTGATCTTTATTAGAGATTTTGAAGCGGTTCGAAAAACTCGCAGTAGTGTATTATCAGGCTGAAAAGTTATTGGCTTCGCCTCGAGTTTTTAAACCTGATAATACACTACCTGCTCGTTTTTTAAACAGTTCACATCAAATTATGAAATATTAAAAGTTGAAGTAAGATGGGTCTTTCCAAATATTTATTTTCTCTTCTCGTACGGTTGTAGCTGCACGGTTTGGGCCAAAAGGTAGCATATTTTCTTGAATAAATAAAAGTGTGCCTATTAACATCGCCACACCCGGGTGGAATGAATATGAAGAGAAGGTTAACCGGCTCCCCACAAAATGAGGCTGACCCGGAGAGTGAGGGGGAAATACAGCCAGGTGTGTTATTACCTTGATTATAGCTCTAGTGCTATTAAAGTCATTAAAAACCTACGATAAGTTTGCAGTTATACTTGATAGATACATTAGCAGGTAATGCAGTACATGTTTTGGAAGTATTTAGTTTATAAAAGTAATACCAGCCCCTCCACTCCTCATAGCGGGGAAATCCGAATGTCACAAAAAAACACTTGATTTCATTGTGAAATGATGCCAGACCAAGAGAAAGGATTTCGTCCAATACCTTACATTTTAAACGACAGATATTTTAGTTACAAATCCCTAATAAGTATAGAAAACCAACTACGTCATCATTACAACATTATCCCTCTTTTGTGACAACTGGGGCCTGAAGACCCCTAAACCTTTCAAGATTACATACCGCCGAAAGTACAATTAATATTAATTAACACGCATGCATTAGTTTTCAATTGAAAACGTTATTGTAGGATGTCTAAAGAGAAAAAAAATCATTGTATTCTTTCTTTATGATAAGCATGGCGGCATGCATGAGGCGGGCAGGGGGGCCGGGTTCTAAAAGGACTAGTCATGTGGGCGGCTGACGGGAACATTATTTTTATCTAGATAAAGAGCAATCAGGGGACACCTTTTGACAAATTATTATCTAAAAAACTTTTTTGATGGATTCGACATAAATAAACAGCACCTTAGTTGCAGTGAGTGTTCAAACTAACTGGCGTTCTAGCAATTGAATTATAAGAGCAGTCAGCAGCCTCTACCTATTGTTTTAATTCGACTGATCCAGGATGATTCTGGGAGATTAAGAGCAAGATTTACATAGCAACAGTACTTATCTCCAAAGAAGAAAGCTGTTACGTTTAATTTGAAAAGTAGAGCTGAATATCTCTGTAGATACAGAAAGATAGATTTCCGGGAGGGATTGTCGTATTAAAAAAAACCGTGCCCGTGCCCTTGGAAAATTGGAGCTAAGCCTCTCAATTGGGTGTAGCTCCAGCTTCATTTGACCACTAACTCGTCCCAAGTCGTCTCTTATTATTTTGTAAGCGGTCAAGGAACGGTTGCGGGAGACTAGTACGACAATGGTGCGAAGGGGACGATGGGGAGGTGAAAGGGGAAAGGAAGTCTCTTTCCTCCTTCCCATCATCCCCCGCACTTCCCTTCACCGCGCTTCTCTCGTTAATATTGATAGGAGACTGAGAGACAACTGGGGACGAGTCAGGATTTGACCCCAATACTCCAACACAATGACGGCATTGGCTACTTTTATTTAGCTAAATCATTATGCTCGACGCTCAGCAATTTTTTATGGGTTAAAAATAATCGCTTTCCTTTCTGAACACCCTAAGTCAGAGCAAAATCTGAAATTTCTACTCCTATAAATTATGTGACGACGAGCATCACCTTCATTTTCGTATGGGAATCCGGCATACAAACGATTATTGAAAAATTAACTACAGCTGATCTGTTTTTATTTTAATGCAGTTAATTTAAATAGAGTAATCTGGGGAAAAGAACGGGTTATGATATACAATGTACCATCGGGGGTTTACGTAGTTTGCGTGATATGCTCTGCTCCTTAGCTTTGATGGGTGGAAGACATCATTTTTACGCACTGGATCAGCCTTTAGATTTCCGTGAGAGCTAATACTCCATAAAAATAGACAGTCGATCAAGGGCTTCTTCAGGATAGAAGTAAGGAGCAATAACGTGGAACCGGAAATATTTTCGGCTGGCGACATTTCCTAGTGTCCCGAGAGCCCTCTGTGAAAGGTATTGGACTCAAAGGGCTGCGTTTTATTAGTTCCTAAGTATAACTACACACAGAAAAATTTCTGTTCATCCCTCGTATCAGAATTTCTGTGCCTAAAACATCCTAAGAAAATAGGACAAGGTGAAATTTTGCAAGTCCGTTTCAAACGACTTTGCTTCCTCTCTGCTAAGCTGGCTCGACCGTAGCTGAGTACGACTCTAGCGCCACGGTACGGCGCGAAAGTTTCAGTAGCCGTTGTCGAATCGAAAACAAAACAAAGAAATAAAAACAAAACGGCTCAATAAACTTTGAAATACTTTCTAAACATTTTAATACATTTGTAGTATATAATTGAGTTTGAGCCGACAGTAGAACGACGTTTAAGTGGAAATCAAGTAGTGTAGCAGAGCAATTAGCGCACTAACAGTTCTGCGCCTGAGTATAGTAGGCAGTGTCAGCGCGACTGAGTTCGGCAACGCAGCAGCTGACTACATTTGAAACGCGCTTCAAGCCGACGAATGCCAAAGTGTAAGATCGCGAGGCAAAACAAATTGAACCAAAATTAAGGGAAATCAGTTTTTTACCTGCTTAACTGCCATGCGTAAAGATTTAATTTTCACTTCGTTGTAGAATTTCAGACTCCTGCTTGTATCAGGCGACATTTATTATAACTAGAAACTGGATCGATTAGTTTCGGTTTATGGTCAATAGAAGAGGGTCCTATATTATGGCAAAGCTATTTCATTCTGGAAAATTGAATTTTTCGAATTGAAACTACAGTATATTTTGGGGCACTAAGCCAGACCCTGGTCGGCTAACAGAGGTCCACGCACGTTCTGTTTTTTTACTATCAAAGATAAAAGAAGACACCATGTAGGCATGAAAAATACTTTCACTAAAGGAGTTTCAGATATGTTATTTCATTTTTTTTTTCTAGCATTCAACGTTTTGCTTAAGGGTATGTTACAAAAATGCAAATTTTACGCCGGTACTTCATTCTAAACAAATAACGCGCTCAATTTTCAAACAAACAGACCATGACAATGACTGTCCGCATCCAATTTTTTGAGTAAATTTTTTAGTAAAATTCGAAAATTTTGTACGAAGGCTTTACCAACTCGCGCATCATTCATTTTTTTTTCCTAGTATCTTTGGCTGTCTTAGAAGGTAAAATTTACAAAACTAAAGGGCATGACTGTGAACACCATATTGCGTTTTAAATGTTTTTAGAAAGCTTAAATCGAGAACTCGCCACGTTTACATTTGGAATTAATACTACAGACCCATTGAAGCATGCCACTCGCGACAGACAGAAACGACGACAATTTTAGACTGGGTCCTGTTTGAAACGATATCGTTCTTAGGTTACTTGAGATGTGTTCCGCGTTAAGAGAAAAGAAAGTTGCGGTAACTGAAGAGAAATACGTAGAAGAGCGCATTTCACTGGCGTCATTAAAAGAAGACACATATTGAGTAAAACAAGTATACTATGTACAATCCAGGTCAGGTCTACTCGTAAAACTCAGACTTCTCTCGGAGTGGCCGTCTTCACCATATGATAAAGCTACTGTAAAACAGAAATCGAACACAGTAAAATTCCCACATCACCCTACCTACACCTTACCCCACCTTTGCTTCTGGCCGCCACCTCTCCCCTCCATACCCCAGTCGAAATCACTTTTTTGTAAAACGTAGTCTGACGAGAAAATTTATATTATGTATGCGTAGGAAACAAAGTGAAAATTGCTTTAATTACAAAAGAAGCGAATTTCTTCGAAATTTCGGGACGTTTGAAGAACCGGGGTAAAACTAGCGTGTTTGACTGGTGAAGGGAATTTAGGTTTGGTTCAAAATATCGGGAATTAAAAAAAAAAAACGAGAGTTCGAGAAATCGTGGTTCTACTGTACTTCACTGATTGCTCTGAACAGTAATAAGCGAGATGGCTTGAAAAATCCACGTCTCGCTCAACCAGAAGTTGCATGTAGGTTAATTCATTGCCGTCCCTTTGCTCACGATTGACCCGTGATTCTCCGCCAGAAGACGAACGCTTGATAAATGCCGGATTACTGGAAGGTATGTATTCAATAGTTTTTGCATGTTGAAACGTCGACGGAACCTATAAATGTCTGCTCTGTTCTAGTCCGTTATCTAGTCTGTTCTTACTACAGATTTCTCAATGCAATCGTGTAGAAACCGCATTCGCATCAGTTTCTGATTCTTTTCAATGTCATTTCGTTGACCATGTGTCCAATCAAAGATAAAACCAGAAGAAACTAAAAGTGTCGTTAAAAAGAACAATTGAATATAGCCCAGACGTAAAAATCGACGTATTCTGATCGGAACTAGAAATTAAAGTGATTGATACAAAATGAGCCACGCGTCATAAAATCCATACTTTTTTTTAGTCTATTTTCCTCAGTTTTACTGAAACCATCATCCCAATACATATTATTATACGTTCTTAACTAAGAAAGGGTTACGTCGCCAAGTAAGACGAAAAATGAACGGTTCAGAATCTAAAGAAATATTAAAAGAAAAGTCGTCCAATAAAAGGACAGAAAATATATATCATCGAGCACGAAAAATCTTCAATAGATGGGTTGTTACAGAGGGATTTCGGGTTATGTGTGACTTTTGAAGCAGATCTTGAGTGAGAACGAACGTGTAATAAGATTTAGAAGTTCCACGACTTTCGGATCTTTCATTTCGTTTACATTTAGTTATGAAAAGTGTTTTCACTCAATAATTTGCCACTCAAACCAATTCTGGATTGGTGACGCCATATGAAAATTGAGAAAGGTATTTCGTTTAATAATCTCCTATAGATTTCTTCCTCCGGTCGTAAAGAGACAACAAGAGTGCAGTATCAATGTTTAAATAAGAAACTAAATAAATAATTATAAAAACAGGGAATTTCTTCCCTTTTTCCAAGTGCAAGGTAATAGATCCATGATTACCCTACACCTATACTGTGGCTCGCAGTAAAAGATGCCATTTCATTGGATGAATCACTGAGAAAACAAACACTTCAGCCAATGGCATTGCTCGTTGGAACATAGGTACAATGTTCTCTAAACTTGTTTCTACGAGCATAGAATGATTCATGACTATCACAAAATAGTCGGAAAAACGAAGACAAGACAAGAATTTTAAGGCTGAAAAACGAACAGAGTAGGTTTGTATATTTTTACTTAACCATGGATTCTTCAAAAGTTACGTTACGTATTAATCACAATTTTCCTATTTCTCTGCAGTCCATTGATTTGTCTACTGAGACACTGTGGGTGGTACAACTGGAAATCTTAGAGGTAAGTTGAATGCCTCATAATAAACCGTGTCAGTGTGAAGTTTTGAAGAACATTTCCGTCGACTTTTTTAGAAAATGTTTTAGAAATATACTCGTCAAAAGGCAAATATTTTAAGAATCGTTTTCTTCTAAAACTTATTAATCCTCCCAAAATTAAGCCTCTCGCGATCTGATTATAATTTAGCCTCTCGCTGTATTAGCGTCACTCTCGAGAGTGAAATCAGTTAAAATTCTTTCACTTAAACAGTGCTTGAACACTTGACAGATAATTTTTTTTTTCGGAATTTTCAAATGTTTTAAAGCTACTCTACCGTGTGTTAATCAGTTAATATACGATGGTCTGTCCAACAAAAAAGCGCGTTGCAGTAGTTTTGGATTTGTACCAAAAATCCAGTAAAGGGTATTTTCCAGAACTGACTGAGCTACTTCAAGGAATCAAAAGCGTCAGAGATAAGATTAAGAAAAAAAATAATAAAAACGAGGATATCTTTCCAGTTTCACTGTCTGTGTCAGTTAGGCCCTTCTACACAAGAACCCGTTTAGCCTAAAATTTAAAACAGGTTCTAATTTTAAGATGTTTTTAAAAAATTTTGTACATATGGGTAAATAAAAAAAGTCAACATTCATATCCCTGTTTGGCCGAGACATAAGTGGTTCATCAATCCAACTGGAATGTATTGGTATGCGGTGATTTTATGTAAGGAAGAAGCCAGGGCGGATAAAGGTTGGGCGGTGAAACGAGCGCTCCGCTCTTCATTTAATGTGTGATGCGGAGTAGGACTGGCACGAGCGCTCTTTCCGCGCTTCCGGTGCGCTTGAAGGCCGGCGAAATTTTCCTTTTTGCAAACCGGAAATCCTATTTTCTTTCTGTAATTTCAGGCTACAATGTTAAATAGATAAATTCGTTTCATAACAATATCAATAAACAGTTTCATATGTTTGTGTCTGTACGTCTATAGGTCAAACTTGTTGGTCGTATAATGCCAAAATTTGAGTTTAATTTGAAAGTGTTGAATACCTCCTCCTTCCACTAAATATCACCTAATCGTGTTTCACCGTTTCGTTTGCAAAAGCTTAACACTTCTTAACCTCAATTTTTACATATGTTAAAGGGGGGTAAATTTTATATAACATAACAAAAAATTAGATTGATATATATTGATATAGTGGCGTTGTACTTCTTCAAACTTTGCTTCTCGTTTGCAACGCGACATGGCGATTCGCGCAATGCGTTGCAAATCCGGCAACCGCATGTAAACAAAATTTATTGAGGTTAGTTGTAAGGTTTTTTCTCCGTTTTTCTCTCTAAAACAAAACAAGGTAAACAGTAAAAACTGAGGGGAAACTAATTTTGAAGTTTCGAAGAAACAGAAAGACGTATGAGATGTTTTTTCAAAATTAAAAAGAAGGATGATGGTGATTGAAATTAGCATAATTTCACCTTGCACGAGCTGCACGCATTTATAAAATATACGTCATCTAGTTATGAAACACGATCTGCTGTCTTTTAGTTTTGCCATGGATGACATGAAAGAGATTTTCGTTCGTGCTTTAGACAGTACTTAGTTGTTTTTGTTTTGGAATCACGTCGACATTGGCGAGTAGCAGAATGAAAATATAATTCAGTGGTAGAGTCATGGAAGTAATAAAAGAAACCCTTTGAAAGAAATGTTTGTCTACTCCAACTAAACCTCCCGCAAAAAATAGCAACATTTGCCTCTCGGAGACAGCGTACCAGCACAAAGGAACGAGGAAGAAGTGCAAGAAAACAAATTATCAAGGCGCCATAATTCAGTGACAGCGGCAGTGTCTTATGTACAAACCACATCGCAAGCCCCGACCGAAGTCGAAAACAAGCAACATTTCTAAACATAGTGCCAGTCCACTGCATCACACCTTTTTGCTCGGACGCGCTCGTTTCACCGCCCTACCTTTATCCGCCCTGGAAGAAGCCGAATACAACAAAAGAGTCTTAGTTACAACGTATTTTTTTATTCAGAAAATCAATCAAGAACCTCTTTAAGAACCGAAATAGCCTAAACTTTGCGCTAATTACCATTTATATTAGAACCTGTTTAGGCTAACTTAGGAAAATGAAGCTTCTTAGTCGCGGGTTTTTACTGAATAGCCTCCAAAGAGTCTTAAGAACCGTTACACTGATAAATATTTTGAAAGGCAAATTTGTCGCATACAAAATTTTCAAAAAATTACATGTGCAGATATTAATGAGAACGATTGTCTCCATAGCTCGTTAAATTAACACGTCAGTGCCTTTCAAACTTGGTTCAACTTGTATCTCAAAGGAAGTTTAAAACAGTTCTTATCATTGGCCATTTTGCAAAATAATTGTTTAACGTCATGGAGCCTTCCAACTCGTTTTAACTTGCAACTTAAATAAAACAAAAGCAGTATATGACTCCTTTCAGTTGCGGGTCAATTAAGACTGGCTGATTTACATGTAACCAATAGCAATACCTCTAGTAACTTACATTTAACAATCTTTCAAACTTGTCTAAAACACGTTTTTATGTAAAATTGGTCAAAATAGGACATAAAATCCTTGGTAATGTTAAAAAATTTATCATTCGTCTTGGGATCACTACAGTCGTTCATACAAGCAAGGTAGGACTTAAGTCAATGTTTCCAACACGTATCAAACTACAATACTCAGTTTACTTAAACGATTGCTTGGAGGTCTTTTCAGTCTGGTTTCAATTTGAACTGTTTCTTTTCTCGAAATATTCAATGTAAGGCTTACTGCTACTAGCCTTGTTTTGTTGTGTGTGTGTGCTTTTTTTGTTTGAATATTGCTTAGCAGTCGCTAACGTTCTATCATAAGCGCTAAAATCTTAAGCGAGCGTTTCAACGAAATGTCGAAGAATTTTAAGCGTCCGTGTAAGTCCGACATATAATTGCAAGGACATGGTAATTTTCTCAAGTAATGCTAAAAGCCGGCCTGAAAATTGATGAATGAAACTGATTTTTTTTTCTCTCCAAAACAAATAATAACTTCGCCACAGATCATCAATTCGCGTTGCTTGTTATCCCCATTTTTTAAAAAAAAATGTTAGCAAATCATTGAAAGTGATGCCTTTTTAAAGAATATTTGGCCATAATTTTGAGCGTTCTCCTGTTTTCACAGGTTTCCTCATCATGCAAACCTTTATGAAGATACCGCTGGCTACGGTGTTATGCGGGCTGCTCTTACTGCTGATTACCTTGTGTTCTGCAAATGACAACAACAGCAGCAAACCACGTGACAAGGTGTGTTTTTTAAACAAACATTGTAATATATAGTAGTAATATATGTGAAGTGAAAGTCACTCAATGATACCTGAACTATCAACCTGGCGGAACTTAGTGAGGTAGAATGAATGAACGGTGATTTTTTATTTAAGGATGCTTGACTGACGTTGATTGATTGACTTAATCAATTGATCATGAATTTATAACGGAATGAATTTTTAAATTTTTCATTTAGAGTATTCCTCAAAAGACTTTACCTTATGGTTCCCGTGGTCATGGTGGGTGTTTCTGTGCACCAGGAATTCCAGGCCTCTCAGGTAGTCCTGGACCCGCGGGATCACCCGGTAATCATGGACCTGAAGGACGCATGGGCCCACGGGGAAAGAAAGGCGATGAAGGAGTTCGTGGAAGACCGGGAGCACCAGGCGTCAAAGGAGTTAAAGGACCTGCAGGCCCAGCAGGTCCACGTGGGGAAAAAGGTGAAGCAGGTTCAGCTGGTTCCCCTGGAAACAAGGGTGATACAGGTGCTCGAGGAAGTCAAGGTCCCCCAGGTCCAAAGGGTGCTCCAGGACCGTTTGCTCGTAATTGGAAACAGTGCGTTTTTAAGAAGGAAGATAATAGGGACTCCGGACTGATAAAGGTATCAACTGAGTTGGTCGTTGTAGATTATATAAATTAATCCCAAGCAAATTAATAAGTCCGGTTAAGACCGATTTAAAAGCTCATTAATAATTCACAAAGAAAAAAGAAAAGAAGTTAATGTTTAATGCATGAGTGTCTTTATATCTGATAAAGACAGGGCTAAACTTTACATCCAATTTTTTAGACCAAAATTACCCCAAATCTAAATATTAGTGCAAGTGTGAAGAATCTATATCGGAGATTTTGAAGCCATTCAAAAAACTCGGAGTCTTGTATTTTCAGGTTTATAAACTCGAGGTGAGTCCTTTGAGAAAAAAAAAAGTGTCTTTCGGAACTTGTGCGAGCTATCCATGGAATGATACAAAATGAAGGGAGAAAGTCTAATTTATCAGTTTAAGATATACTTATATGTTTTTTGTCTGAATTTGAATGAAATTCCCAGGGGCGTAGAATCCGTAACGCAAATACGCACGTGCGTACTAGAGAAATTGGTAGGATTTTTTAAAGATTTTCTGTTATAAGTAAAAGCTATTTGTAGCGTCGTGACTTGACTTTGTATTGTGCAGATTTGGTCCTGTCTGTCTCACTGTTATTCCGCATCGTTTTTACACGGTAAATACAACAGTTTGAGTAGTGTAATGAGATAAATTGGAAACATTCTTGAAATGTTTGGCTTCAGGCGATCCCACGATACATTGCGTATTCATAAAAAAAACGGAAAAGAATTTCGGTTCACCTCGCTGATCTTTCTTCCTTTGGCCATTTTAAAGGAGTGCATTTTCAAGAAAGCATCAGACACTACTGGGTTGCGTGTCTTTTATAGTGGCAATCTTCGTCTCTACAACTGCCATAGATGCTGCAGACGATGGTATTTCACTTTCAACGGTGCAGAGTGTTCAACACCAGGTGCCATTGACGGAGTGGTCTACATGATATATGGACATGGCAGGAAAAAGGACTTACACCGTCCACGTCACATAGAGGGAGTCTGTGAGAAAATCCACAGGGGTACTGTTCGCGTGGGATTCTGGGTCGGCAATTGTGCCGGTTACGGATCTGCTGATGCTAACACAGGCTGGAACTCAGTGTCCCGGATATACGTGGAAGAAGTACTTCCCCCACAGGCTTAATAACAACAGAGCCACAGTTTTTGTTTCACTTTCAAAGATAATCATGAACAGAGTAATATTTCAGGGGTAGTCAGTCCGCATTAAATCTCTTTTGAAAGTGCAGGGTTTCAAGCTTCAGAAGCTTACATTACATGTTACAAGATAACAACAATGTTTGAGCGACTTTTTGTTATCTCAATAATTAAAAGGGCTTTAAAATAAAACAAATTGCGTGAAATATGAATTTACTACCCTTTCCGACCTTTATATTCCCTTTGTTATCTTCTTCTTGATTCTTTGGTTTATCATTTAAGATTTTTTTTCTGTGCTTATATTCAGTTACAACAGAAACTCATAAGGAGTTGAAACGTGTAACTCTCATATGTTTGCTTCGTCCGATGCTCGTGATTATTCATTTGCGAAAGTACCATATTTGGAACGAGAAGAACAGATAACTGACCAATCAAACTTCGTAAACAACGTGACGTAATTTTCCTTCGGGTTCCCGCGCCCGCTTAAAAAATGGCCGACAACCGGGGGAAAAACTCCCGAAAGCCGAGAAAGCTTTCATTTCAAAGGTTGAAACTAGGAATATTACCGAAACACTGAGCACGATAAAATTGCCTTACCACCCGGGCCAAACGTAATGCACCTATCAATGTAAACCCCGTGGGGCGGGGGGGGGGGAGTGCGGGCAAGGGGTGGGGATTTGACAAATTTTAAAATTTTTCGATCAAATTCCCCAGGGTGGGAAACGAAAGGTCAATCAAAAGTGTCAAAAAAGCCCCCACCCCAGGGGAAAAAATCTAAACAAACAATGCTATAATACTATATAAAACGAATAAAAGAACATTTCAAACACGTTGTTACTACTTTTATTCACGGTTAACGGAAGCTCCATTAAATTACTCGCTGTAATTAAGTATTTTCTCTCTCCACTAGCATCTCTTATCTTGAACAACAAAATCACTTCAGGAAGATTGACCGTGCTGTATAATATTAATAAAACGTAAAATGCTTTATAACATCTGCTCAACATGTCGGAACAGGTCGGATCAGTGACCCATAAAAAATCCTCTGACTTTCATGGTGGAATTCGATTTCAGTCGAGTTTTACAATCAGATGGGAACTTGAAGATAAAAACTTCCTCAAAATAGACATTATCTATGACAGTTTAAAGTATCGGATTATGGCGATTAAAACAAATGAAAACTTCATACCTTTCTCCAACAACGTGACTTTCAGGAAGCCTCGAGGGACGGACTTGGTAACTGCTTCTGAATTGATACCAGGCTTCTGTCGGTCAAAGTCAAATGTCCCGACCCCGGGGTCGCTTCGCACGATCAAAAGCCCAACAGCGGGGATAGTCCCAGGCGTCAAATCCCCTCCCCTTGCCCGCACTCCCCCCCCCCCCCCCCACGGGATTTACATTGATAGGTGCATAACATTATGAAACCCATTGACGGCCTCGCAACTTCTTGAAGTTGTCACTTCAAAAAACGATGTCTCGTTGATCATCTGCACAGTAAACTTATACTGCAAATAGGCTTTTAAAATTCTTATGTTAAAAGTCTAGAATAAACAGTGAAAAATATTTTCGAATAAAATTCATTAGCTGCGTATCGAAAAGTGTCCAAAACCTGAACCTGATATCTTCGCAAAAAGTGATGCTTGTAATGAATGTGAGAAGCATTTTAAAAGCTTAAATTAAACTTGGATGTTAAGTTGTAGTCACGATCGTGTTTTGAGCTAATTTTATGAATGAACAAACTCAAAACAATAGACAGAGAAGCCGTTTCTTCAAAATTTTTATTCAAAGTCCAAAAAGTTAATCCTTTAAAGCAATTCGGAAAACACTATCTGGATCGTGGATCCGTTCACGCAAGTGAAACCGGCTAAGCACATGGCAAAATTCAACACAAAATCCATCTCAAATCAGGGCACATTTTGTAATTTTTCTTTAGCGCCGAAGAGAAAAATTTGTAAAACGTCTATGAAACATTTAAAAATACATAAATTCCCTTTCAAAAACGTAATTGTCTTTGCCATAGAGTGCAAAATGTACCTGAAAATTCAGCAAAAACTTCGCTGACTTGGTTGCATTTCAAAACAGACCATTGGCTCCGCCGTGAAGAAAACAAGGTTGAATTCCTCGAAGGACGATTTCTTGATGAAAAGCTTCCCTTTCTCCACAAAAAGGAAAGCTGAGCATTCTTTTGAATTTTCTCTTTCCATTTTTTGTCTTTTAACGGTGTATTTTTAACCTTGAAATGCAGATTTCTTGTCTTTGCACGTGAAGAGCTAAAACTGAGCTCGTATGAAGAATAAGGTTACGGAAATAAGACCGCGATAATATAATGCTGAATTCAGAACAGAGAAAGGTCTTTTCACACTAAAAGGTTAGTCACAGCCACTTCGCCGCGGATGCCAAACCTTCACTCAGGAAATCAAATTGCTGCTTGACCTTATTCGCTTAATGAGGCAAAATATTTGACTGTCAAGGATTTTTTGCCCGATGTGTTAACATTTGAGTCTTAAGGTAAATTTATTCCTTTGTTGGGGAAAAAGAAAAGTGTTTGAGCAGAGATCAAAACGGTTGACTTATTGAAGAAATATTGGATCGCTAACTTTTCCGCATTCCCCAACTTTAAAAGCTACAATTTAGCATCTGGAACACTGGAACTGCAGCCTGATAGTCCCGCACTTAAAAAAGGATGTTTGGGTGTTTTTGGCTAAGCAGAAGGGTTTCCTTTTGTCTTGACAGAAAACGGCTTGGCTAGCATCAAAAGACGTGTTTCAGCAAAATTCCCAATTGCAAATGGGTTAATACTAATAGTAAAAAGAATGCTGATGATGATGATGAAGATAATAATAATAATAACAATCGAAAATGAGAAGCTTATCATTTAGTTCCGAAGTCCATTTTATTGCTGAATATACGGGTAATTTGGAAGGTGAACACTGCCTTGGATTTAGTTCAATCTTTTGAACTCAATAATGATGGTCAATTAAGAAATACATTTGTGTCATGGTCTTTAGCCGTTAAACTGGGAATGCACTTTTCCAGAAAGTTTCCATGACCACCCATTAAGCCACAAGGATTATACCTGAAATGTTATTCATCAGGCCTGAGTTGTTCAAAAGTTGGATAACGCTATCCACCGAATAAATCACTATCCCACGAATAAGTGTTAGAGAAACCAATTGCGCTTTCTAGTGGATAGTGTTTTATCCAGTGGATAGCGTTATCCACCTTTTGAATAACTGGCGCCTGTACTTTTAGTTGTGTTACAAAGACTATTGAGGAAGAGAATGGACCATAAGAACAAGTTTAAAAATAAAGCCAGGGTGATTAAATATGTTCTGCAAGAGTTAAAACGTAGTAAAGAATTCCTATATAAATAATGTTTAATGAGTGTCTTTATATCTGATAAAGATGCGACTAAACTTTACGTCCAATTTTTCAGGCCAAAATAACCCCAAATCTAAATATTAGTGCAAGAATGAGATCTGTATCAGAGATTTTGAAGCCGTTCGAAAATTTCGTTGTCGTGTATTATCGAGTTTTTAAACCTGATAATACACTCCTGCTCGTTTTTTAAACAGTTCACATCAAATTATGAAATATTTAAAGTTGAAGTGAGAGAGGTCTTTCCAAATATTGATTTCTTCCTCTCATACAGTTGTAGCTGCATGATTTGGGCCAAAAGGTAGCATATTTTCTTGAATAAATAAAAGTGTGCTTACTAACATCGCCACCCGGGTTGATTGTGAATATGAAGAGGAGGTTAACTGCTCCCCACAAAATGAGGCTGCGACCCGAAGGGTGAGGGGGAAATACAGTAAGGTGTGTGTTATTACCTTGATTACAGCTCTCGTGTTATCGCTGTTATTTCCTCTGTAGGTCATTAGAAACCTACGATAAGTTTGCAGTTATTCTGGATAGATACATTAGCACGTAATGCAGTACATGTATTGGAAGTACTTAGTTTATAAAAGTAATGCCAGCCGCCCTTCACTCTTCATAGTGTGGAAATCCGAATCTCCCAAAAAAAGAAACATTTGATTTCATTGTGAAATGATGCGAGACCAAGAGAAAGGATTTCCTCCACTGCCTTAGATTTTATAAACGTCAGATTTTTTAGCTACAAATCGCTAATAAGTATTAGGAAAACCAACTATGTCACCCACTGGATAGAGACTTATCCAGTAGATAACGTTATCCCTCTTTTGTAACAACTGCGACCTGAACCTTTCAGGATTACATACCGCCGAAAGTACAATTCCATCCAAAAACGTCATTAGACCAAAGCATTTGGTGTTCTTGCGCACGCATACATTGGTTTTCGATTGAAAACGTTATTGTAGGATGTCTAAAGAGAAAAATATCATTGTATTTTTTCTTTATAATAAGTCTGGCGGAATGCATGAGGCGGGGCAGGGGGGTCCTAAAAGGACTAGTCATGTGGGCGGCTGAAGGGAACATTTTTATTTAGATAAAGAGCAATCAGGAGACACCTTTTGACTAATTATTATCTACAAAAATTGACATAAATAAACAGCACCTTAGTTGCAGTGAATGTGTCAAATAGTTGGCGTTCTAGCACTTTTAGTTCAGTTACCTGTAAACGCAGTCTAGCCTTTACCTATTGTTTTAATTCGTCTGATCCAGGATGATACTGTGAGATTAAGACAAGCTTTACATAGTAAAATTACTAATCGCCAAAGACTAGAAAGCTGTTTTGTTTGATTTGAAAGGTAGAGCTAAATATCTCAGTAGACCCAGAGCGGTAAATTCCCGGGGAGGGAATTTTCGTATCAAAAATACCATGCCCGTTGGAAAATTGGAATTAAGCCCCTCAGTGAAGAGACAAATCTGGGTGTGGGTCCAGCTTGATTTGACCACTGACTCAGTCAAGGAGTGGTCGCGGGAGACTATTACGGCACTGGTGCGAAGGGGACGATGGGAAGGTGGAGGAGTAAAGGAAGTCTTTGCTCCTTCCCATTATCCCCCGCACTTCCCTTTACCACGCTTCTCTCGTTAATATTAATAGGGGACTGAGAGACCTCTGGGGACGAGTCAGGATTTGACCCCAAAACTACAATATAATGACGGCATTTGCTACTTTTATTTAGCTAAATCATTATTAGTCATGTCATCATTTTTATGCACTTGATCAGCCTTTAGATTTCCGTGAGAGGAAATACTCCATAAAAATAGAAAGTCGATCAAGGACTTCTTCAGGATAGAAGTAAAGAGCAATAACATGGAACCGGAAATATTTCCAGCTGGCGACATTTCCTAGTGTCCCGAGAGCCCTCTCTGAAAGGTATTGGGGTATTGGGTATTTATTAGTTCCTAGATATAACTACACGCAGAAAAATTTCTGTTCATCCCTTATATCAGAATTTCTGTGCCTCAAACATCCTGCGTATATTGGACAAGGTGAAATTTTGCAGTTCGTTTCAAACGTCTTTGCTTCCTCTCTGCTAAGCTGGCTCAAGCGTAGCTGAGTACGACTCTAGCTCGACAGTAGCGCGATAGTTTCCGTAGCCGTTTTCGAATCGAAAACAAAACGGTTCAATAAACTTTAAAATACTTTCTGAACGTTTTAATGCATTCGTAGTATATAACTGAGTTTGACACTACAGTAGAACGACGTCTAAGTGGAAATCAAGTAGTGTGTAGCAGAGCAATTAGCGCACTAACCGTTCTGCGCCTGAGTATAGTAGGCAGTGAGCGCGACTGAGTTCGGCAAGGCAGCAGCTGGCATGACTACATTTGAAACGCGCTCCAAGCCGACGAATGCCTGAGTGTAAGATCTCCAGGCAAAACAAATTGAACCAAAATTAAGGGAAATCAGTTTTTTACCTGATTAACTGCCATGCGTAAAGATTTAATTTTCACTTCGTATATAGAATTTCAGACTCCCGCTTGTATTATACAGACGACATTTATTACAACTACATTTAAGAGTTGCATGGTCTTCTGGTGAAACTGGATCGATTATTTTCGGTTTATGGTCAATAGAGGAGGTCCTATATTATGGCAAAGCTATTTCATTCTGGAAAATTGAATTTTTCGAATTGAAACTACAGTATATTTTGGGGCACTAAGCCAGACCCTGGTCGGCTAACAGAGGTCCAAGCACGTTCTTTTTTTCTTTACTATCAAAGATAAAAGAAGACACCATGTAGGCACAAAAAATTATTTCCACTAATACAGTTTCAGTTATTTTATTTCACTTTTTTTTTCTAGCAGCCAACGTTTTGCCCAAGGGTATGTTACAAGAATGCAAATTTTACGCCAGTACTTCATTCTAAACAAATAACACGCTCAATTTTCAAACAAACAGACCATGACAATGACTTCCGCATCCAATTTTTTTAGTAAATGTTTTAGTAAAATTCGAAAATTTGGTAAGAAGGCTTTATTAACTCGTGCATCATTCATTTTATTCCTAGTATCTTTGGCTATCTTAAAAGATGAAATTTACAAAATTAAAGGGCATGACTGCGAACACCATATTACGTTTTGAATGTTTTTAGAAGGCTTAAATAGAGAACTTGCCACGTTTAAATTGGGAATTGATACTACAGACCCATTGAAGCATGCCACTCGCGACAGGCAGAAACGACGATAATTTTAGACTGGGTCTTGTTTGAAATGATATCGTTCTTAGGTTACTTGAGATGTGTTTCGCGTTAAGAGAAAACAAAGTTGCGGTAACTGAAGAGAAATGCGTAGAAGAGCGCATATTGAGTAAAACAAGTATACTATGTACAATCCAGGTCAGGTCTACTCGTAAACCTCAGACTTCTCTCGGAGTGGCCGTCTACATCATATAATAAAGCTACTATAAAACAGAAATCGAACACAATAACATTTCCACATCACCCTCGTTACACCTTACCCCACCTTTGCTTCTCGCCGCCATCTCTCCTCTCTCTACCCCAGTCGAAATCACTTTTTTGTAAAACGTGGTCTGACGAGAAAATTATTATGCATGCGAAGGAAACAAAGTGAAAATTGCTTTACAAAACAAGCAAATTTCTTCGAAATATCGGGACGTTTGAAGAACCGGGGTAAAACTACTGTGTTTGACTGGTGAAGGGAATTTAGGTTTGGTTCACAATATCGGGAATTTAAAAAAACAAAAACCGAGAGTTTGAGATATCGTCATTCTACTGTATTTCACTGATAGCTCTGAACAGTAATATGCGAGATGACTTGAAGAGTCCACGTCTCGCTCATGTATTGCATGTAGGTTAATTCGTTGTCGTTTCTTTGCTCACGATTGACCCTTGAATTTTCTGTCAGGAGACGAACGCTTGATAAATGGATCACTGGAAGGTATGTATTCAATAGTTTTCGCATGTTGAAACGTCGACGGAGCCTATAAATGTCTGCTCTGTTCTAGTCAGTTATCTAGTCTGTTCTTACTACAGATTTCGCAATGCAATCGTATAGAATGCAAATTATCTCCGGTACGGAGTATAGGAGATAATGACTTTCTACGTGTTATTTCTTGGGCATGTTGGTATTATCACCCCTTATTGGTGTTAGTTAATTATCTATTGTGCTATGTAGCTATATATATTTGTTAATGTATGCTGTTTGTCACTCTCGCTCCA
>NC_133211.1:10698710-10736210 GCF_958299795.1 Porites lutea
TCCTTAGCAGTCGCTAACGTTGTATCATAAGGCCTAAAATCTTAAGCGAACGCTTTAACGGAATGTCGAAAACTACCGTGACAAGCGTCCGTGTAAGTCCGACATATAATCGCAAGGACATCACAATATTCTCAAGTAATGCTAAAAGCTGGCTTGAAATTGATGAATGAACTGATTTTTTTCTCTCCAAAACAAAAAGTATAACTTCGCCTCAGATCATCAATTCGCGTTGCTTGTTATCCTCATTTTGAATTTTTTTTTTTAGCAAATCATTGAAACCGATGCATTTTGAAAGAATCTTCGGCCATAATTTTGAGCGTTTTCCTGTTTTCACAGGTTTCCTCATCATGCAAACCTTTGTGAAGAGACCGCTGGCTACTGTGTTATGCTGGCTGCTCTTACAGCTGATTACCTTGTGTTCTGCAAATGACAACAACAGCAGCAAACCAGGTGACAAGGTGAGTTTGTTTAATAAAACACTGTAATATATAGCTGTAATATATCACGGAGAAGTGAAGGTCAGTCAATGGTACCTGAACTATTAACCTGAAAGAACTTAGTGAGGTAGAATGAATGAACGGTGATTTTTTATTTAAGGATGCTTGACTGAGGTTAATAGATTGACTTAATCAATTGATCATGAATTTATAACGGAATGAATTTTTAAATTTTTCATTTAGAGTATTCCTCAACAGACTTCCCGTAATGGTTCGTGTGGTGATGGTGGGTGTTTCTGTGCACCAGGAATTCCAGGCATCCCTGGAAGCCCTGGACCCGCGGGACCAGCAGGTGTCGCGGGATCACCCGGTAATCATGGACCTGAAGGACCCATGGGCCCACGAGGAAACAAAGGTGATGAAGGAGCTCGTGGAAGACCGGGAGTACCAGGCGTCAAAGGAGTTAAAGGACCTGCAGGGAAGGCAGGTCCACGTGAGGACAAAGGTGAAGCAGGTTCAGCTGGTTCCCCTGGAAACAAGGGTGATACAGGTGCTCGCGGAAGTCAAGGTTCCCCAGGTCCCAAGGGTGCTCCAGGATCGTTTGTTCGTAATTGGAAACAGTGCGTTTTTAAGAATCTGAACGATGACAGAGACTCCGGATTGATCAAGGTAACAACTGAGTTGGTCGTTCTAGATTATATAAATTAATCCGAAGCAAATTAATAAGTCTGGTTATGACCGATTCAAAAACTCATTGTTCATTTATGGTTTGAACTGCTTGCCAACTGCTACCTGAGTAAGTTCTTGCCCTATCTTGGCTTTAATAGTTGCTTCCAGTCCCCTATTAAATATTTTAAAAAACTCATATTTTAAATAATTCATAAAGAAAAAAAAACAAAAGAAACTAATGTTTATGAGTGTCTTTATATCTGATAAAAACACGGCTAAACTTTGTCCAATTTCTTAGACCAAAATGACCCCAAATCTAAATGTTAGTGCAAGAGTAAAGAATCTATATCAGAGATTTTGAAGCCGTTCAAAAAACTCGCAGTCGTGTATTTTCAGGTTAATGTTTAAAACTCGAGGCGAGTCATTTGAGAAAAGAAAAATGCGTGTTTTGGAACTTGTGCGAGCTATCCATGGAATAATACAAAATGCAGGGAAAAGGTCCAATTTATCAGTTTAAGATATACGTATATTATATGTCTGAATTTGAGTGAATTTCGCAGGGGCATAGGGCCCTTAACGCAGATACGCACTTGCGTACTTGAGAAATTGGTAGGATTTTTTTTTATAGATTTTCTGTTATAATTAAAAGTCATTTGTAGCGTCGTAGCTTGACTTTGTATTGTGCAGATTTGTTTCTGTCTGTCTCGTTGTTATTTCGCATCGTTTTTACACGGTAAATACAACAGTTTGAGAAGTGGAATGAGATAATTCGAAACATTCTTGAAATGTTTGCCTCCAGGCGATCCCACAATACATTGCGTATTCATGAAAAACGGAAAAGAATTTCGGTTCACCTCCCTTATCTTTCTTTTTTTGGCCATTTTAAAGGAATGCATTTTCAAGAAAACATCCGATACCACAGGGTTGCGAGTCTTCTGGAATGGCAATCTTCGTCTCTCTGGCTGCCATCATTGCTGCAGACGATGGTATTTCACCCTCAACGGTGCAGAGTGTTCAACACCAGGTGCCATTGACGGTGTAGTCTACATGATAAATGGCGCGAAAAAGAACTTACACCGTCCACGTCACATTGAAGGAGTCTGTGAGAAAATCCGCAAGGGTACTGTTCGCGTGGGATTCTGGGTCGGCAATTGTGCTGGTTACGGATCTGCTAATGCTTACACAGGCTGGAACTCAGTATCCCGGATATACGTGGAAGAAGTACCTCCCCCACAGGCTTAATAACAGCAGAACCAGAGGTTTTGTTTCACTTTCAAAGATAACCATGAACAGAGTAATATTTCGTGGGTAATCAGTAAGCAAACTGAAGTAAATTTTGATTATTAGAGCCAGGGGTTAAGTTTTCCGCATTAAAATCTCTTTGTAGGGTTTCAAGCTTCAGAAGCTTACATTACATGTTACAAGGCGACAACAATGTTTGAGCGACTTTTTGTTATCTCAGTAAATAAAAGGGCTTTAAAATAAAATAACCTGTGCGTGAAATATAAATTTACTACCCTTCCCGACCTTTATTTTTCCTTTGTTATCTTCTTCTTGATTCTTTGGTTTATCATTTAAGATTATTTTTCTGTGCTTATATTCAGTTACAATTAAGTAACAGAAGTCAGCATCAAAGTCCGAGCGATTAGTTATCTTCAGCTGATGGTACAAAAAAAGGGGCACTCAACGACCGACCCGGTTTGGTAAATTTGGAGGTTCTCTAAATGCTATTTATCTGTTTGGATTTCTTAGGGTAACTTTAATCGTCTCCAAAGTTTAAGGTGGCGTTTTTGTCTCATCTGATCTGAAACTGTTTGCTACCCTGATGGGTCCGATCGTAAGTTTGAGGGTATGGAGTAGCCGCACCTTAAGTAGAAGATTCTACGGAACGTTTTGAATTTTTACCGAAATATTTGGAAGACCTTTTTAAACAATAATCGCGTGCAATATCTTGCGTGAAAAACACAGACTCCCAAATTGAAAAACAAATCGTATGAAACCGAATATGTTAGAGGAATGTAGCTTTCATCCACAAAATTCTAGCCTTTCCCTAACTTAAGAAAGATTTCGAGGCATTATTTTCTCTTTCGAACCGAAATTTGGCTAGAATTTCATTTTTAAAGTGCAGCCGTCGGACTGTCGTTGCAAAATGCTAGCGAATATTTTACACGTAAAGAGCTAAAACGGAGTTGGTGTGAAGAATAAGGTTACGGAAATAAGACCGCGATGATATAATGCTGAATTCAGAACAGAGAAAGTTCTTTTCACACTAAAATTTTAGTCACAGCCACTTCGTTGCGGATGCCAAACCTTCACTCAGGAAATCAAATTGTTGCTTGACCTTATTCGCTTAATGAGGCAAAATATTTGACCGTCAGGGATTTTTTTGCCTTATGTGGTAACATTTGAGTCTTAAGGTAAATTTATTTTTTCGTTGCGGAAAAGGAAAAGTGTTTGACCAGAGATCAAAACGGTTCATTTATTCGGAAGAAATATTGGATCGGTGACTTTTGCGCATTCCCGAACTTTAAAAGCTTCAGCATCTGGAACACTGGAACTAGAGCATAGTCCCGCACTTAAAAACGGATGTTCGGGTCTTTTTGGATAAGCAGAAGAGCTTCCTTTTGGCTTGACAGAAAACGGCTAGGCTAGCAACAAAAGATGTGTTTCAGCAAAATTCCCAATAGCAAATGGGTTAATAATAATAGTAAAAATAATGCTGATAACGATGATGAAGATAATAATGATAATAACAATCGAAAAAGGAGAAGCTTATCATTTAGTTCCGAAGTCCATTTTATTGCTGAATATACGGGTAATTTGGAAGGTGAACACTGCCTTGGATTTAGTTCAATCTTTTGAACTCAATCATGATGGTTAGTTAACAAATACATTTGTATCATGGTCTTTAGCAGTTAAACTGGGAATGCACTTTTCCAGAAAGTTTCCATGACCACCCATTAGGCCACAAGGATTATACCTGAAAAGTTATACATCAGGCCTCAGTTGTTCAAAAGTTGGATAACGCTATCCACCGAATAAATCACTATCCCACGAATAAGTGTTAGGGAAACCAGTTGCGCTATCTAGTGGATAGTGATTTATCCAGTGGATAGCGTTATCCGCCTTTTAAACAACTGGGGCTTGTACTTTTAGTAGTGTTACAAAGACTATTGAGGAAGAGAATGGACCATAAGAACAAGTTTAAAAATAAAGCCAGGGTGATTAAATATGTTCTGCAAGTGTTAAAACGTAGTAAAGAATTCCTCCCACTCTCATTACCTCATGAGGTAATATTATGAGGAACATACAAAAGGTTAAAATTGGTTACAAAAGTTGTTCAATACTAATCTACATCTGCTGCTAAGGAATAGATAGATATATAAATTATGATAAATACACAAATCATGCTAATATGCATCTTGTTCCATACTTGTTGTATTGCCACAGCTTCAAATGATGAAGTTACTTCTTCTTTTTGCCACTTCCCTTCTTCTTGGGCGGCTTGTTTTTACCTCCCACAGCTGCAGGCTTCACTACTTTTAGTGGTTTGGACTGCTTGCCAACTGCAGCCTGAGTAAGCACTTGCTCTATCTTGGCTTTAATAGTTACTTCCGAAAAAGCAAAAGGAATTAATGTTTAATGAGTGTCTCCATATCTGATATTAAACAGACGACTAAAGTTTACGTCCAATTTTTCAAGCCAAAATAACCCCAAATCTAAATATTAGTGCAAGAATGAGTTGATCTTGGCTTCGCCTCGAGTTTTTAAACCTGATAATACACTCCTGCTCGTTTTTTAAAAAGTTCACTTCAAATCATAAAATATTAAAAGTGGAAGTGAGAGAGGGCTTTCCAAATATTGATTTTTTTCCTCTCATAAAGTTGTAGCTGCATGGTTTGGGCCAAAAGGTAGCATATTTTCTTGAATAAATAAAAGTGTGCTTGTTGACATCGCCACACCCGGGTGGAATGAATATGAGGAGGAGGTTAACTGCTCCCCACAAAATGAGGCTGACCCAAAGGGTGAGGGGGAAATACAGTAATGTGTGTGTTATTACCTTGATTACAGCTCTCGTGCTATTAAAGTCATTAAAAACCTACGATAAGTTTGCACTTATTCTGGATAGATACATTAACACGTAATGCAGTACATGTTTTGGAAGTACTTACTGTATAAACTGTAATACCAGTCCCTCGATCCACTTCTCATAGCGGGGAAATCCGAATGTCACAAAAAATAACATTTGATTTCATTGTGAAATGATACCAGACCAAGAGAAAGGATTTCCTCCAGTGCCTTACATCATGTAGTCTGCTACACAGTCGTTTTTAGTGTCGTCACGCAACGCTCCTCCCCAGTGGGCTGTGTAGCAGCCTATACAGTCAAACGTCAGATGTTTTTAGTTACAAATCCCTAATAAGTATTAGGAAATTAACTACGTCATCCACTGAATAGAGACTTATCCAGTAGATAACGTCATCCCTCTTTTGTAACAACTGGGGCCTGAACCTTTCAGGATTAAATACCGCCGAAAGTACAATTCCATCAAGAACGTCTTTTGACCAAAGCATTTGGTGTTCTTGCGCACACATACATTGGTATTCGATTGAAAACGTTATTGTAGGATGTCTAAAGAGAAAAAATATAATTGTATTCCTTCATTATAATAAGCCTGGCGGCAGGTATGAGGCGGGGCAGGGGGGTCCTAAAAGGACTAGTCATGTGGGCGGCTGACGGGACATCTGATTTAGATAAAGAGCAATCAGGGAACACCTTTTGACTAATTATTATCTAAAAACCTGTTTGATGGATTCGAGATAAATAAACAGCACCTTAGTTACCGTAAGTGTTTCAATTAGCTGGCGTTCTAGCAATTGAATTGTAAAAGCAGTCAACAGCCTCTACCTATTGTTTTAATTCGACTGATCCAGGATGATACTGTGACATTAAGAGCAAGATTTACATGGCAACAGTTTTTATCTCCGAAGAAGAAAGCTGTTTCGTTTATTTTGAAAAGTAGAGTTGAATATCTCTGTCGATCCAGTAAGATAGATTTCCGGGGAGGGAATTGTCCTATCAAAAAAAACCGTGCCCGTATGTTGGAAAATTGGAATTAAGCCTCTCAATTGGGTGCGGCTCCAGCTTGATTTGACCACTGACTCGTCCCCAGTCGTCTCTTATTATTTTGTAAGCGGTCAAGGAACGGTTGCGGAGACTATTACGGCACTGGTGCGAAGGGGACGATGGGAAGGTGAAAGGGGAAATGAAGTCTCTTTCCTCCTTCCCATCATCCCCGGCACTTCCCTTTACCACGCTTCTCTCGTTAATATTAATAGGAGACTGAAAGACAACTGGAAACGGGTTAGGATTTGACCCCAATACTCCAACACAATGACGGCATTTGCTACTTTTTATTTAGCTTAATCTTTATGCACAACCCTACGCAATTTTTTATGGGTTAAGAATAATCGCTTTCCTTTCTGAACACCCTAAGTCAGGCCAAAATCTTTAATTTCTACTGCTAAAAGTGACCACGAGCATCACCACCATTTTCATATGGGAATCAGGCATACAAACGATTACTAAAAAATTACATCGATGCGAGATTCATTACAAGTAAGTAAGTGACTAATTTTACTTAACCACATATCGCATATGAGCAATAGCTCGTTTAAATGCAAATGTGCCAATGCCTTGAAACTTTCACGCACTGCTTTATTAGGCTGCCTCCTCGCATCCTCGCGTCTTCGCGACGCTGTTCGTTGGCAATAACTTATTTCTACTTACAGTGGACTCCCAATAACTCGAACCTTCAAGGGAAATCGAGTTTACGGAAGCTCGAAGAAAATAGCCGGGAGTAAGGAAAAGAACAGCTTTTACTGCACAGTAACCACTTTAATCACATTTAATTGTAGAAATGTCAAGTGAAAATTAAAAGAAACTTCTTGATTATAAATCAGAATGTAACGTAACAAATAACCTAATTAGAGCATGCGTTTTACTGTTTTGAGATGTAAAGCTGTTTCACGTTAGATTTGTGACAAACAACATCAGCCTCCACTAATAAACTTTAACATGCCTACAACACGTCAATGCGAAATTCAAAATTCAATGTTTCGGACGCCATTAGACTTCCCCCCCCCCCGACTTTTTAAGGTTTTAAGGGCTCAAAACTCCATGGTTCGAGTTATCGAGGGTAAAATTACATAGAAATGATCTGAGGGGAAACAAAAACTACTTCGAGTTAGCGGGAGATTCGAGTTTCTGATGGTACAATTACAGTAAATGCATGACGAAAATCCAGGGGGAATCGATTTTGATTCAAGAAAAGCGCGAGGTTCGAGTTATCGGGAGTCAACTGTATTCCTTCCTGGGCGCGAGTAGCGCGACTGAGTTCGGCAAGGTGGCTGACTACATTTGAAACACGCTCCAAGCCCTGGAATACCTAAGTGTAAGATCGCGAGGAAATACGAGTTGAGCCAAAACTAAAGGTCGGTACACACTAGGCAACAAGTTGCAGCAACATGTTGCGGCGACACGTTGCAGCGACAAGTCGCTTCGTGTGTACAGGAGAATTTTTGTGAAAATCTTTGTCGCTGCAACAGAATTTGTCGCCGCAACAAGTCGCACAGATTCAGTCTGATTTGATTTTTTGCGACTTGTTGCAGCGACAAAATTCTGTTGCGGAGACAAAGATTTTCACAAAAATTCTCCAGTACACACGAAGCGATTTGTCGCTGCGACGTGTCGCCTCACCTTGTTGCTGCAATTAGTCGCCCGACCTGTGCACACGGAGTGATCTGTCGCTGCGACGTGTTGCAGCAACTTGTCGCCTAGTGTGTACCGACCTTAAGGGAAATCAGTTTTTTTTACCTGATTTGCTACCGTAAATAAACACCTAAGGTTCATTTCGTTTCTAGTAGCTTCTGGTCTCGACTCCTTTGACAGTGTCTGATCACAAGTATCGATCATACAATCAATACAGTTGAGCTAACTGTCAGCGAAGTTTCTTTGTAATTAGAAATCATTAAAAATTTCACTGTTAATATTATAATGGGACTATATTTTTTACAAATCATTGTGCTCAGACTCATGCTTGTATCGGATGATTAAGCGTTACATGGATTTTTTTAAGATGGAGGAACTGGATATCAGTTTCGGTTCATGGTCAATAGAGTAGGGTCCTATATTATGACGAAGCTCAACATTTCAATTGAATTTGTCAAATTGAAAGTATAGTCTTTATTTTGAGCACTGGACCAGACTCTGGTCGGCTAACAGAGGTCCACGGTTTAGTATCAAAGATAGAAGCAGACATCCTGTAGGCAAGAGAAATATTTCCGCAAAAACAGTTTCATTTTTCTAGTAGTCGAGAGGTGCTATTTATTATGCAACGTATTGCCTACAGTGTATGTTACTAGAATGCAAATTTTACATCAGTACCTCAAAGTAAACAAGCAACACGCTCAATTTTCAAACAAACAGACCATGACAATGATTTCCGCATGCGATTTTTTGAGTCAATTTTTTAGTAAAAATGCGAAAGCTTTGTACAAAGCCGGGCTCAACTACCTCGCGACTCATTCATGTTAGTTATGCCTTGTATCCGTGACTATCTCAGAAGATGACATTTTCAAAACTCAGTAAAGAGCAAGACTGAACACAGCATCGCGTTTTGAATATTTTTTAAACGGCTTTAAGTGGAGAAATCGCCATGTTTACGTTAAGAATACTATAGACAAACTAAAGCACTCATGACAGGCAGCAGAGACGACAATTTATTACACAAGTATACTGGCTGGTCTAAAGTTTAACAAGGGGTTCTGTTTGAAATTGTCAGTATCGTTTTTAAGTTACTTGAACTTGTGTTTCGCGCTAACAGAAAACAAAGTTGCGGTAACTGAGGAGTAAATGTGTAGAAGAACGCATTTCACTGGCGTCAGAAAAAGAAAACATATTGAATAATCCAAACATACTATGTACAATCCAGTTCAGGCGTAGTCGTAAAACTTGGACTTCTCGCAGAATGGCATTTTTCTTTATATAATAAAGCTTCTATAAAACAGCAATCGAACACCCTCCCCACCCGTTACCTCACCTTTGCTTCTCACTGCCCAACCCTCCCTTCCCTAGCCCAATTACCCTTCTGGAACCTCTCTCTTTTTGTAAAACGTGGTCTGACGGGAAAATTATTATACATGCAAAGAAAACAAAGTGGAAATTGCTTTACAATAGAATCCCGATTTTTCAAACCACCTTGGCGGCATGGGAAAGCAAATTTGTTCCAGTTATCGGCATTTTGAAGATTGGGGGTAAACAGTGTTTGGCTGGTGAAGGGAAGTTAGGTTTGCTTCAAAATATGGGGAATTTCAAGACACCGAGAGCTCGAGGATCGTGATTCTATTGTACTTTACCGATCGCTCTGAACAACAGTAAAGCAAGATGGCTTGAAAGAATCCTTGTTTCGCTCAACAAGGAAGTTGCATCATAGATTAATTCCTTGTCGTCTCTCAGTTGTGAAGAGCTCACGGTTGACCCATAAATTGTCTCCTACAAGACGAAACCTTGATAAATGGATTTCTGGAAGGTATGCATTCAATAGTTTTATCATGTTAAAACTTCGACGGAGGCTAATATAAAATGTCGGTTCTGTTTTAGTTTTACTACAAATTTCTCAATGCAATCGCATAGAAACCAGGAGCACCTATCGACTGTTTTCTGTGAATTATCTGTTCGGAGAAGCAAATATTGACTAAAATTTTCTATTACTTGAGGACGGCTAACACTTTCCAGATGACCGTTCCACTCATATATAATTTTCGAAACTTATCTAATAAATTCCTTACGATTTTCTAAAGTTTAATTTTCACATTTCACTTAGAAAGTTATGCCACGGTTTCGTGGAGAAAAGGAAACCTTAAATTTTCGGACTCAAAAATTCAAAGGGGAGCTTGAGAAATCAGAAAATGTCTCACGGTCGTAATACGTCAAACTGCATCTAAGATTTTCGGGAAATTAATACTTAATCCGGCCTGTAATTTCGAAAATACGCAAGTTCCCCTAGGGTGACCGAACAGATTCAAATTTTATAGCGCCACTTAGAATGCATTTCTAGACATCTAAAAGTACTCTGGATTGCCTAAAAAGTTTTATCAACGTATTTAGAAGGGAAACCGTCCGTTGGGTGCCCGTGAGAAACCGCATTCGCATCAGTTCCTGATTCCGCTTTCAATATCATTTTGATTTTACACTTTCAATTTTAAATTTCGGAATACAAAAATGTACAATTTCATAGCACATATCAATCAAGACTAAGTTTTTTTTTTTTTTTTTTTTTTTTTTTTTTTTTTTTTCCCATTAATAAATTATTTATTTATTTTCTTTTTACAGGTATAGTACAAACAACATACAGATCGAAACATACAAACACTACAAAATTTACAACAACTACCTTAATTACAAAAAACAAAAAAAGAAAATAGAATAAATAAATAAAAAGCTACGCTGCACTACACTACAAGGCTTACATAACTTATTCGACTTGAACTTAAAATACAGAGTAATACAGGGAGTATTAGAAAAACGAAGTTTGGATAACAGCTACTGTTGTATTAATGGGAGTAACGGCTTCCATTTTTTATCATGGAAATGGATTTTGTTGTTTCGTTTCGCGATAAAACGTTCGGTTTGAAAAGTTTTTTTAAATTTATCGACTAGCAGACTTACACATAAACAGCCCTTATTTAACTTACAGCGGTAAATAAAATATTTGCTTTCAAGAATGATGTAATTGACTAGAATGCTTATATTATCTGTATCTAAGATCCCAAAAAGGACATTCATGATATCAAACCTAATAGTTATATTAAAAGAATCAAGTACAGACTTTAAATCATTCCAAAACATGCTTACTTTTGTACAATGGAAAAAGAGATGTTCTATGGTCTCCAACTCCTTTTCACAAAAATCGCACAAGGGAGAATCTACTTTTTTGAACTTAAACAGCATCTTGTTCGTGTATAAGATCCTGTTTAATATCTTATATTGGAATTCTCTTAATTTAGTATCCAATGTTGTTTTGAAGGGCAGTAGATATATCTTTTCCCAGTCCAACTGAAATGTGTGTGTGCTGAAAGCTTCGTTATATTTCTTTTGCGCTGTTGGTATACTGGATATCTTAGAAACAAAACTGTCATATAATGACTTTGATTTAAGATTTTGGAAATTGACTTTTTTCCCTTCAATACGTAACTTGAAATCAGTTTGGATTAGATCATGAGTTTTTGAAGAGATAGAGTTTTTATTTGTTTTTAATATTTTGCGCCATTCTTCAGGAAAAGCATTGAAGAGACTGAAAAGTAGAAAATGTTCAACTGGTGAGAGAGTTGAATATAATGGTTCCTTGTTCGACTTGAAACCTCCCCACGTGTCGTAGAGGTCTCCAATTTTTACAATTCCAAGATCAATCAGCCTACTGTTATAGACTGACTTTGATTCAATGCAAATGAACTGGTTGTTCCATATGACCTGATTTGCTATTTCAGAGGATGAGGAGGGGTTGTCTTCATTTAAAAGGGTCCACGCCACAATGCATTCTTTGTAAAATTCTGGAAGAGTTACCGGTAGTTTAGTGTAGTTAAAATTGCAATGAAACAAGAATTTTCCCCCTACTTTCTTAAGATAAAAATCCAGAAAAAACTTCCAGCCAGCGGGGTCAATGGAGAGATATCTCTTAATACAAATTATTCTTTGGGCAGAGATCATTGACTCAATGTTGGGCATTTTCAAGCCTCCTTTATCAATAGGGTTAATAAAAGCTCTGCGCTTTACTTTATCTTTTCCCTTCCAAACAAAGGAATATAGCAAAGTATTTATTTTTTTGATAAACTCTTCTTTATTTGAAATGAGAACAACCCTGTATAAAATCTTTGGTATGGCGAAAGACTTGATCACTTGAATTTTTCCAAGTAGTGTAAGACCTCTCCAGCTCCAGCCCTTAAGCAATCCCCTCAGAGATTTCTCGATTGATTCAAAGTTAAGCTTATAAAACAGTGCGTGATTAAAGGTGAAATGAACCCCTAGGATCTTTATGGCCTTACTTATTTCATTAACACCTAGTTCTGAGCTGTTTACTTCCATATTTCCTAGTAGAAGAATTTCCGTTTTGTCGTGATTGACCTTCAATCCGGAGTATGTACTAAACAGATCGATAGTATCAAAAAGGGTGCGATGCGAAAATTTGTCCCTAACAAATGATGTCATATCATCAGCGAATGTAACTAATTTGATTTCGGAACCACCCACCTCAATACCCTTAATTTGATCGTTATTACGTATGGATAATGCCAATAATTCAAGTACTATTATGAAAAGAGATGGCGAGAGTGGGTCGCCCTGGCGAACACCCCGTTTAACATTGAAAGAGGGGGTGGAAAAACCATTATTAAAAACACAACTTGATATATTATTATAAAACGTCTTGATCCACCCCAAGAAGGATTCTCCAAAGCCAAAGAACTCTAGCGATTTGTGGAGGAAGTTCCAATTTAGAGAATCGAAGGCTTTCTCAAAATCAATTGCGGTCATTATACCTTGGTAGTCTCGCATTTTAGTAAATTCCAACACATCGGTTATCGTACGAGTTGCATCAAAAATTGTTCGTCCTTTTACAAAGGCATTCTGGTCATAATGGATAATATGTGGTAGGACATTTTCTAGCCTTTTAGCGATAGCTTTTGAGCCAATTTTAACATCAACATTTACCAGAGAAATCGGTCTCCAGTTTTTTATCCATCTTCTATCTTTGTCCTTTTTCTCAATTAAAGTTATTACGGCTTGCTTTTGCGAATGTGATAATTCACCATGAAAATACGCATAATTTAATGAGTCCACTAGAAATATTCCGATTTCTGACCAGAAGAACTTGTAAAATTCTATAGTGAGCCCATCGTTTCCAGGAGTTTTATCGTTACTAAAGGTAGACAGAACCTTGAAACATTCGGAATATGTTAATTGACCCTCGCACGTTTCCCGCATTGAGTCGGTTAACTTAGGAGATGAGAGGGTATCTTCCAGAAAAGGACAAATCGAATAGTCAGTTTGTATTCCCGACTTTTCGTCATAAAGCTCAGAATAAAAACTGTGAATTTCGGTCATAATAGTGTCCGGAACAGTAGTCTCTTCTCCATTTGCTCGAATAAGTTTCCGTATGCAGCTTTTTTTCTTATTTCTGTTTTCCAGATTTAGAAAATACTTGTTGTTTCTTTCCCCTTGTTCAAACCATGTAGCGCGGGAACGAATGATTGAGCCTCTTACAATGTAATCATACTCTTGTTCGTATTCTGTTTTGACCGATTCGAGGTTGGCAAGGTTTTCTTGCGTCGGTGATTCTGCTATTTTTTCCTCACATATTTTAAGCCTGTTTTCAATTGTTTGAATTCTATTTCTCCTTTCTTTAGCTTTCAGTTTGCTATACGATATACTTTCCCCGCGAATTTTGTATTTCATCCAGTCCCATTTAATTCTCGAATCATCGCAAAAATTAATTTCGTCTATCCACTTAGGAAAGTTCTCGCGTAAACGCTCAACGAAAAAAGCGTCATCCAAGAGACTGTTATTGAACTTCCAAAAAGATGGGCCACGCTGCTGATCATTTAGACTGTCAATTTCTAAAGTTATTGCATGGTGATCCGTTCTTATAGCTGTCACTATGTCGACTTTAGCTACGTCATCTTGTAATAGGTCACTAATGAGCCAATAATCAAGGCGTCTTTGAATAATTGGGCTTTTTTGTCTCCAAGAAAATTTCTTGCTATTAGGATTACGGATTCTCCAGATGTCAACTAAATCATAATTCAGCATAATGTCCTCCACACACTTAACTGAGTCTTTTAACACAGGGTTTCCACCCGAACAATCTAGGTCTGGGTCCATAGTTACGTTCCAATCCCCTCCTAATATAATTTTGTAGTCAAAATCATTGTATCCCTCATCATAGATAAGCTCAGACAATGTTTGGAAGAACAACGATTGCTTAGTGGTGGTATTGGGAGCGTAAATATTTATCAGAAGGAATGGAACATCTTGAATAGTTGTCTCTAAAATGAGGTACCTCCCATCCTCATCCGATCGAATTGATTTCAATTTGAAGTCAAAGGATTTACGTATAAGGATTGCGACCCCACGACTATGGTTAGAGCCATGAGCAAAGTAAATGTCCCCGGACCACTGCTTTTTCCATTGATTTTCAATCTCTTCAGTGCTGTAAGTTTCCTGCAGAAAGCAGATGTCTGAATTTTGCTTGTATAGCCAGTTGAAAATGGACTTACGTTTTTCAAAAGAACGGATACCCCGAACGTTCAGCGAAAGAGTTTTAAACTTTAAGTTGTTGAAATCCATTGAAATTTGCATACGTGTAGAGAAAAAAAGACAACAACAGTAGCTGTTATTCCCAGAAGGGTCACTGTTACTCGAACAATTAACGCATTCCTGATTTTGTCAAGTGCAAACTGAATAAATATAGAATAACATACATAACAAAACAAAAGAAACGAGATGAAAAACGTAGCCAGTGTAAAGAATTAAACTGTTGAAGCTACGCCTGGACGAGATCAAGTGTTATACTTTTGTTTAAATCGAACTTCAGAAGAGAACTAAGGAATATGCTAATCGATAGCTCCCAATAGAAACGAAAAAAATAAGAAGTGAACTACTTCCTGCGAATTCTAAAAATAAATAACCTGGAACCTATTTATTTATGATTTTACCTCCACACCGTCAATAAAGAGTTTATAGGGTTCCGTTCTACTGAAGGCTGCCCGTTTTCCATCTTTTCTTGCTTGTACCATCTTCGGAATAAGCCTCTTCCTCATATCAATCACCTGCTTAGGTAGATCTGGGCCAATACCGAAATTCGACGGGCTATCGATGTTGCGTCGGCAAGAAAAGAGGTTTTCTCGATCTTTAAAGCGAAGACAGCGTGCTATGATGGCCCTGGGTTTTCTTGTGTTTCGGTCCTTTTTACCGACGCGGTGGACTCTTTGGAACTCAATAGATTGGGCGTTTTCCACATTTAACTCTTTCTCCAAGAAAGCTTTCAAAACGGGTTCAGTATTCTCTTCCCCTTCGATTTCTGGAATGCCGTAGAAACGAAGATTTTCGCGGCGGCTGTACACTTCATAATTTAAGAGTTGGAGACGCAAGTGATCCAACTCCTGTCGTGACTTCTCTTCGTCATCTCGGAGTTTTCTCTTACTGGTTTCCACTTCATCATTCAGGAATTTTACGCTTGTTTTAAGCGTATTTGTTTCTTCGACTGTATTTCGTACGTCTTCCTTTAAGCGGTGGAATTCGCTTTGAAGGTTTGCGACCGTTTGATTTATTCGATCCACAGAGTCCTGTAAAACATTTATTTGTGTGCCGATATTTTCCAGTTGACTTAACTTTGATAATATTAGGTCCACTTTGGAGGCGAAATCTTGTGCCATATTGAGGGCAGATAGAACTACGTCTTCAGAATCGTTCTTCGACTTTGGTGGCGATACAATGGCGGGTGGAGCGTTCGCTTGGTCTTCTTTCACACTCTCTTTCAACCGCTTCGTTTCGGGGGAAATGGTCTCGCTGGTCGGTGAATTACTCCCTCTCGTTTTCCGTTTAAACAGAGATGAAAGTGGCGATGAAAATTCCATAAAAAATATCAGAACGCATGGAAGAGTGCAACAAAAGTTACGGAGCTAACAATCACACGTCCTTACTCAGTCATGCTCAGTCTCAGTCTCATCAAGACTAAGTTGATCATGTGTCCAAGCAAAGATCAATTAGAAATGAAATACTGAAAAGTGTCGTTAAATACTGAACTATTAAATATAACCCAGTGTCCAAAACTCGACGTATAGCGACAGAGAATCTCTGATCGGGACTAGAAATTAAAGTGATCGATCGATACAAAAAGAGCCATGCGTCATAAAATCTATACATTTTCGCAGTCTTTTTTCCTCAGTTTTACTCAAACCATCATCCCAATACATTTGCGTTCTTAACCAAGAAGAGGTACGTAACCAAGTAAGACGAAAAATGAACGGGTCAGAAACTGAAGAAATATTAAAAGAAAAATCGTCCAAAAAAAGGACAGCAAATATATATCATCGAGCACGAAAAATCTTCAGTGAATGGGTTGTTAAAGAGAGATTTCGGGTTACGTGTGACTTATGAAGCAGATCTTGAGTAAGAGCGAACGTGTAATAAGATTTAGAAGTCTTAGAAGTTCCACGACTTTCGCATCTTTCATTTCGTGTTCACATAGACAGCATGAAAAATGTGTTCACCCATTAATTTGCGACTCAAACCAATTCTGGATTGGTGACGACGCCATATGAAAATTCAGAAAGATATTAAATTTAATAATCTCAAGTAGAATTCGTCCTCCGGTCGTAAAGAGACCGCGAGAGTGCAGTATTAGTGTTAATTAAGAAACTAAATATTACAAAAACAGGGACTCCAGTTTTCTTCTCTTTTTTCCAAGTCCGAGGTAATAGATTTATGATTACCCTTCATGTATGCTGTGGCTCGCAGTAAAGATGCCATTTCATTGGATGAATCACTGACTGACAAAACAAACACTACAGCCAATAGCATTGCTCGTTGGAACATAGGTATACAATATTAATGTCCTCTTAACCTGTTCCTACGAGCATAGAATGATGATTCATGAAGATCACAAAATAGTCGGGAAAACGAAAACAAGACAAGAATTAAGAGATTAACAAAAACAGAGTAGGTTTGTATATTTTTGCTTAGCCGTGGATTCTTTAAAAGTTACATTTTACGTATTAATCACAATTTTCCTATTTTCTCTTACTTTGCTGTCACAACTGCGGTGCAACTGGAAATCTTAGAGGTAAGTTGAATGCCTCATAATAAACCGTGTTGGTGTGAGGTTTTGAAAAAATCTCCGTCGACTTTTTTAGAAAATGAAATGTTTTAGAAATAAACTCGTCAAAAGGCGAATATTTTAGACTGATGAATCCTCCAAAAACTAAGCCTCTCGTGGTCTGATAATAAGTTAGCCTCTCGTTGTATTAGCTTTACTCTCGAGAGTGAATTCAGTTTAAAATTTTTCACTTGAACAGTGCTTGCACACTTTAGGGACAATTTTTTTTTGGATTTTTCATATGTTTTCAAGCTAACAACCGTGCATCATGTTAATTAGTCAAGATATGATGTTCAGTCTATCAAAAAAGCGTTGCAGTAGTTCTTTTTAGTTGTGCCAAAAATCTAAAGGGACATTCTTCAGAATTGACTGAGCTTCTTCAAGGAGTCAAAATTGTCAGAGGTCAGATTAAAAATAAAAAGAGAAAGAAACGAGGATATCTTTCAGGAAGTTCACTGCCTGGGCCAGTTAGACAAGAACCTGTTTAGCCAAATGCAGGTTCTTATTTAAAAATAGTGTTTTAAAAACATTTTGTACGATTGAAAAATAAAAAAGTCAACATTCAGGATCCCGTTTGGAGACATAGGTGCTTTATCAATCCAACTGGAATGTATTGGTTTGCAGTGGTTTTATGTAAGGAATAAGCTGAATACAACTAAATACTCTTAGCTACAATGTAGTTTTTCTTTCAGATAATCAGAAGAACCTATTTAAGAACCTAAATAGCCTAAATTTGTGCCAATTACCATTTATGTAAGAACCTGTTTAGGCGAAATTGGGAAAATGCAGGTTCTTAGTCGCTGGTTTTTACTGAATAACCTCTAAAGCGTCTTCGGAAAAGTTACAGTGATAAATATTTTGAATGGAAAATTTGTCGCATGCAAAGTTTTCCAAAAGTTACATGTGCAGAGAACATGAATGATTGTCTTCATTCGTCAAATTATCACGTCAGTGCCCTTCAAACTTGGTTCAACTTGTATCTCAAAGGAAGTTTAAAACAGCTCTTATCATTGGCCGGTTTTCAAAATAATTGCTTAACGTCATGGAGCCTTCCAACTCGTTTTAACTTGCTACTTAAATAAAACAAAAGCAGTACATGACTCCTTTCAATTCGTCAATTAAGACCGACTGATTTACATGTAACCAATAGGAATACTTCTAGAAACTTACATTTAACAATATTTCAAACTTGTCCAAAACACGTTTTTAAGTAAACTTGGTCAAAACAGGGCATAAAAACTTTCGTACTTTCAAAAAAATTATCATTCGTCTTGGGATCACTACGGTCGTTCATACAAGTAAGGTAGGACTTGAGTCAATGTTTCCAACAATCTTTCGTATCAAACTAATATACTCAGTTTAATTGAACGATAGCTTGGAGTCTTTTCACTTGGTTTCAATTTGAACTGTTTCTTTTCACGAAATATTTAAATGTAAGGCTTATCGCTACTAGTTTTGCGCCTAAATCTTAAGCGAACGCTTCAACGAAATGTCCAAAAGTTTTAAGCGTCCGTGTAAGTCTGACATATAATTGCAAGGACATGGTAATGTTTTCAAGTAATACTAAAAGCTGACCTGAAATTGATGAATGAAACCTGACGAAACTGATATTTTTTCCACAAAACAAATAGTAACTTTGCCACAGATCATCAATTCGCGTTGCTTGTTATCTACATTTTGATTTTTTTTTTTTAGCAAATCATTGAAACCGATGCCTTTTTAAAGAATATTTGGCCATAATTTTGAGCGTACTCCTGTTTTCACAGGTTTCCTCATCATGCAAACCTTTATAAAGATACCGCTGGCTACTGTGTTATGCGGGCTGCTCTTACTGCTCATTACCTTGTGTTCTGCAAATGACAACAACAGCAGCAAACCACGTGACAAGGTGAGTTTGTGTAATCAAACATTGTAATATATAGCTTTAATATATGAGAAGTGAAAGTCAGTCAATGGTACCTGAACTATTAACCTGAAAGAACTTAGTGAGGTAGAATGAATGAACGGTGATTTTTTATTTAAGGATGCTTGACTAAGGTTAATTGATTGATTTAATCAATTGATCATGAATTTATAACGGCATGAATTTTTAAATTTTTCATTTAGAGTATTCCTCAACACACGTCACCTAATGGTTCTTGTGGTCATGGTGAGTGTTTCTGTGCACCAGGAATTCCCGGCATCCCAGGAAGCCCTGGACCCGCAGGACCTGGAGGTGTTGCGGGATCACCTGGAAATCATGGACCTGAAGGACCCATGGGCCCACGAGGAAAGAAAGGCGATGAAGGAGACCGTGGAAGACCGGGAGCACCAGGCGTCAAAGGAGTTAAAGGACCTGCAGGCCCAGCAGGTCCACGTGGGGACAAAGGTGAAGCAGGTTCAGCTGGTTCCCCTGGAAATAAGGGTGATGAAGGTCCTCGTGGAAAGCAAGGTCCTTCTGGCCCCAAGGGACTTCAAGGACCCTCAGGTTCAGCTGGTTCCCATGGAAACAAGGGTGATTCAGGTGCTCGTGGAAGTCAAGGTCCTCCAGGTCCAAAGGGTGCTCCAGGATCGTTTGGTCGTAATTGGAAACAGTGCGTTTTTAAGAATCTGGACGATCAAAGGGACTCTGGATTGATAAAGGTAACAACTGAGTTGGTTGTGCTAGTTTTTATAAATCAAGCCAAAGCAAACTAATAAGTCTGGCTTTGAAATTTGCCTTATTACGTGTAAAGCTCATTGGTTAAGTTCTTTGAGAAAAAGATGCGTGTTTCTAAACTTGTGCGAGCTATACTATTCATGGAATGATGCAAAATGCAGGAAAAAGGTCCAAAAACAAGATCAGTTTCAGATATACGTACATCTTTTGGTCTGAATTTGAGTGAAATACGTCATGGCCGACTATACTACTTAATTGTTCCCAAGGTCCAAGCTATCTAGTACAGTTAAGGGTAAAATAATTACAAAAGTAGAATGTCCAGCTCTAGCCCAATAAAGAGTGAGGGGAGTTCCAGCAATCCTCTTTGCAAAAATGAGTTTGCTTGTTGATCCATGTTTAAATTGTTTCCAGGAAGAAATTTCTTACTGATACAGCGAGTGATATACACGGCTTTCAGATCGGTTTTTCCTGAATGTCATGAACCAATTAAACGCACATGTTTAATTTCGGTTCACCTAGTTCAGATCTTTCTTCTTCTGTCGATTTTAAAGGAATGCATTTTCAAGAAAACATCAGATACCACTGGATTGCGTGTCTTCTGGAATGGAAATCTTCGTCTCTATGGCTGCCATCATTGCTGCAGACGATGGTATTTCACTTTCAACGGTGCTGAGTGTTCAGCACCAGCAGCCATTGACGGTATAGTCTACATGGTATATGGAACCAGCGGCAAAAAGAATTTGCACCGTGTACGTCACATTGAAGGAGTCTGTGAGAAAATCCGCAAGGGTACTGTTCGCGTGGGATTCTGGGTGGGCAATTGTGCTGGTTACGGATCTGCTGATGCTCGGACAGGCTGGAACTCAGTGTCCCGGATATACGTGGAAGAATTATCTCCCCCACAGGCTTAATAGCAGCACGGTCAGAGTTTCTGTTTCACTTTTAAAGATAACCATGAACAGAGTAATATTTCGGGGGTAATCAGTAAGCAAACTGAAGTAAATTTTGATTGTTAGAGACAGGAGTCTAGGTTTGCGCAGAAAATCTGTTTGAAAGGTGTAGGATTTAGAGCTTACATTATGTTCACTATTGTCACAAGGTGACAACAATGTTAGAGCGACTCTTTTATGTTACTAAATAAATGGGCTTTAAGATAAAATAAATAGCGTACATTCTGAATTTTATACTACCCTTCGGGACCTTAGCCTGCGTTGCAGGTGCTTGGAAGTATTAAATGAGCGCAAGAAAGAACGGACAAGCGAGGGAGCCCGTTCTTTCTTGCGCCCATTATTTCCGCCTTTTTTCTGATTCTTTAATTTATCATTCAGTGTTATTTTCCTTCGCTTATATTTCTACAAATTAATGAACTGAAGTCAACATTAAAGTCAGAGCAAATGATATATCTTCAGCTGATGGTACTAGAATCGGGGCACCCAACGACCGAATGTTTTAGAAGCCTGTTTGGTAAATTTGTAGCTGCCCTAAATACTATTTATCTGTTCGGATGTCTTAGGTGAACTCTGGTCGTCTCGAAAGTTTTAGTTGCGTAATCTCATCTGAAACTGTTAGCTACCCTGATGGGCCCGGTCGAAAGTTCCAGAACATGGAGTAGCGGCACCTTAAATAGAAGATTCTACGGAACGTTTTGAATTTTTACCGAAATATTTAGGAGACCCTTTTTTAACAATAATCGGCGCAATATCTTGGTTACCCTGGGTGCCAGAGGGTTTTTTTCCCTGTTGTTTGACGCAAAAATTGAGCGGCGAGGCCGCGATCGTGTCGATGGCGATTGCCTCTCAATTTTCGCCGCAAACAACAGGAAAAAAACCTCTGGCACCCAGGGTATATCTTGGTATTAATAAAATGTGAAAAACACAACCTCCCAAATTAAAAAAAAATCGTATGAAACCGAGTATCCTTAGAAGAATGTAACTTTTATCCTGAACAACTTAGTCTTTCCGCAAGCTACAGAATGATTTGTAGGCATTATTTTATCATTCGAACCGTTTTTTTTTTACTGAAAAACATTTGTTAGCTGCCCCTGATAGAAATTTCATTTTGAAAGTGGCCGTGGGACTGTCGTTAGAAAATGCTGCTGATAATTGCGTTCGAGGTACGAGAACGCAACCCCTAATTTGTGTCGGGTGTTCTGTGCATTATAGGGTGTCCTGTGCAATTAATTTCGAGATTGCATTCGTCTTCGACCCCGCTTGCTCACGTTTTGCCTCACTTTGACGCGCTAACTCACGTGGTGATTCGTGTGTCGGCGTTCATCTTTCAAACGTTTGCTGAGGTCTGCTATTCTGTCTTCGTAAATCGTTCATCTTTTAAAAGTGGGCTGAATCTTCGTAAAGCGTACATATTTTGAGTTTGCTGAAGGTCTACTATCGATCTGTGTTTACTGAATTTTCCAAAACGTTCATCTTTCAAAAGTGTGCTGAAAGTTTACACCCTGAGTTTGCTGAAGGTCTACTATCGATTCGTGTTTAATGAATCTTCCAAAGCGTTCATCTTTCAAAAGTGTGCTGAAATTTTACACCCTGAGTAAAATTTTACTTTGGATTAAGCCTTCAAAAAACAAAAAAAAACAAAAAGTTCTTTTTACACGCCCGAAGCACCCTGGCCAGTGTCTCCTCAAATAACAAGCATTTGAGACGAACCATACGATATCACGCTGATCACTAGCCTTCAAAACCTTTTCATAATGATACACAGTTTAAATCGAGGTTTCACTGTTCAAAATATGCCATAATCACAGTTATCTATCGCAAGAACCATCCACCCTGGCCCTCAACTGCTACCTGTACGCCTAGCAAACATATCGAACGCACTCTCCTAAGCTCTGATTACTCCTAGTTTTACAAGTAAAGAGCTAAAACTGAGTTCGTACGGAGAATAAGGTTACGAAATATGACCGCGATGCTATAATGGTGAAATTTTAGAACACAGAGAGATCTTTTCACACTTAAATTTTAGCCACAGCCACTTCGCTGCGGATGCCAAACATTCACACATGAAATCAAATTGCTGTTGACCTACGCGGCAAAATGTTTGACTGTTATGGATTTGTTGCCCGAGGAGGTAACATTTGAGCCTTTAGGTAATTTATTCGTTTGTCAGGGAAAAAGTAAAGTGTTTGACGAGAAATCGAAACGGTTCACTTATTAAAGAAATATTGGAACAGTTACGGCTAGCTGTGCAAGCACGGGTGTATTAATCACGTAGTCCGACCTGTAAGCTTGTGAGAGTTACACTGCTATGTAAAGCTTCTCAGATGATCATAAACGAGTGCGCATGCCTACGATCAGGCATCCAAAAATCCAACAACCAAATTTACAGAATGGTATGCTATCTCTCTAATGCTCCCGTGCAATTAATACTGGTTATTCACTTCATTGATCAGTCACAAGCTCCACGTTACAAATGAGTCGCGTGATTGACGTGACGCGCTCTGACATCGATTTCCCTCCATGGGTTTGACAACACTGTAAACTTCTTCTTAAAAAAAGTAGATAAAATAAATAAATAAAAAACGCCCTCTTCCTATCCCCACCATATTTATAGCACTAGAACTAAAGCTAATCTGCTAATGTGGCTGAATTAACCAACTAACACCTGAACCTCCCGTGGGGATCCTCGTCCCTTTTACTACTTGTCACGTCATCAGTCTAAGTAACGGTCATAGACAACTTTGACAATCTAACTTGTTCGGGAGAAAAGACCTTTTAAACCTTAACCCGAAAAAGCATGATTAAGTCAAACAAACCAGAGAAAACTACATACAACCATGTAACGTTGACCAGAAAGTCCGAAATTCCACATAGGCTCTCCAGTACTTTCTTTCAAATAATTTCACCATCCTCGGGATTTAGGCGGAAACATTTCCCACCAAAATGAAGCCTAATATATGTGCGGTAAAAGAAAAAGCAGGGAAATGAGAAAATTTGCGTTTTCCGCATTCCAAACTTAAAAAGCTACAATTTTGCATCTGGAAAACTGAAGCTGCAGCTTAGTGATATGTTATGGGCAGTTTTGGGTCTTTTTTGGCTAAACAGAAAACTTCCTTTTGGCTAGACAGAAAACGACATGGCTGGCATCAAAAGGCATGTTTCAGCGAAATTCTTAGTTTCAAGTGGGTTAATAATAATAGTAATAATAATGCTGATAACGATGACGACTGACGACGATAATAACAATCGAAAACAGAGAAACTTATCCTTTAGTTCTGCAGTTCTGGAGTCCATTTTATTGCTGAATATACAAATAATTGGGAAGGTGAACAACCTTTGGTTCAATCTTTTGCACTCATATATAAGATATTTAATGGTCAGTTAACAAATACATTTGCATGGTCTTTAGTTAAACTGGGAATTACCAATTTACATTAACACCGAGAATTATACCTAAAAAGTTATACATCTGTACTTTTAGTAGTGTTACAAAGACTGCCGGGGAAGAGAATGGACCATAAGAACAAGTTTAAAATACAGCGAGGGTGATTAAATATGTTCTCCAAGTGTTAAAAAATTCTTAGCTTCGCCTTGAGTTTTTAAGAGCGACGTTCAGGAAAAATCGACCAAAATCTTAATTTCGTGGCAAGAGTTGAAAAATCAATTTATTTCATTTTTTGTTCATAGATAGCTGTTAGGTAGATAAGAAACCTAATGTAGATTGTTCCTGTCAAAAGCCTTTTATTTGCGAGAAAAATTAGAAGATCGGTTTTCGATGTCGGAGTCTCAGACTGCCCTAATTTGTAACCTGAAATTCGCTAACATCAACTTTCCTCGCGTTCGCAAACGAAGCAGCATGGAGAGATTTGGACACTTTCAATGAACAGAAAAATTATTCTTCTTCCATTAAAAGATACTTTCAGGGCAATAGCGAAGCTCGTCGTACTGAAATAATTAAAAAATGAGGGATAGGTTTTCAGGATGACAAAAACTTAAGTTCGTTACTCATTTTCGACAACAATATTTAACATGTGGTATATCTCCAAATTCTCTTCATGCTATTTAAATCACACATTTAGACATTCATTTAAAACATACCTGGGAACTGGCTTGGGTTATTGAAGGAAATCTCTGTAAGACACCATCGAAGTTCAGGAATTATCATTGTAGGCCGGCGGTAATTGTGTAAACACTTCCAATTTCGAAACGCGTAAAAGTAGATATTTACAGCCTAAAGGCTCGTTTTTCGTACTTCTTGTGGGTTTCCCATTGCAAAGTAGCTTTCTTCAACCAAAGAGTGGGGTAAAAAGGTGAAACTGGGTCAATTTTAGACACTTTGAGCCACTTTGAAACAATGAATTCTACCAGCCGGCGACTCTGCGTGACAATCTGTTCCGTGACTGCACGTGACATAACATACATTTGAAGAGACGGAGCCGTTAAAATGACAGTCACGGAATCAAGGTAGTAACGCAACGGAATTCTTGAAAGAGTAACATTTTCGATGCCGACAGTCAGTTTTGAAGAACAAAAAATCAAACGCACTAGTATTCTGGTACTCACTTTTTATCGAAAAATAAGGACTTTAACAATGGTAATTCGCTAAGGATGAGGGAACAGGAAGATATTTCTTCTTCTACTATCGAGGAAACTTGGTGCCGTTAAATAAGTTATTTTGGTCACGCTTCACTATATTTACCGGACTTCGATGCTTTCGTTTGGAGGCTGCCTTCAGGAACCCATGCCAGTTCTCAAGTATGTTTTAGATGAATGTCTAAATGTGTGAATAAACGAGGACTGGGAAAATTTGGAGCTATACCACAGGAAAAGTAATGCCGCAGCAAACAACTACAAAATTAAAGTTTTTGTCACCGTAAAAACCTGTTCTTCGTTTTTGAATTATGTCAGTTTAACGAGTCTTGATATCGCTATGAAAGTATCTTCTAGTGAAAGAAGAAGAGTTGTTCTATTGATGGAAAGTATCCAAATTTCTCCTTACGCCTTTTATTTGCGAACGCGAGGAGAGTTGATGTTAGCAAATTTCGGGTTGAAAATGCGGCCATTTTGAGACTCCAACCACGAAAACTAATATTCTTACTTTTCTCGAAAATAAAAGGCTTTTTGGAGGAACAACTTACATCAGATTACTTATCTACCGAAAAGCTATATATGGACAAAAAATGAAGGAATTCGATTTTTCAACTCTTGCCACTCGATGGTCGATATTTCCTGACCGTCGCTCTTAAACCTGATAATACACTCTTGCTCGGTTTTTAAACAGTTCACATAAAATTATGAAATATTAAAAGTTGAAGTGAGAAAGACCTTTCCAAATATTGATTTTTTCCTCTCATACAGTTGTAGCTGCATGGTTTTGGCCGAAAAGGTAGTATCATTTTCTTGAACGGGTAAAAGCGTGCTTATTAACATCACCACACCCGGGTGGAATGACAAAGAGGAAGTTACTGCTTCCCACAAAATGAGGCTGAGCCGAAGGGAGAGGAGGAAATACAGCGACGGTGTGTTATTACCGTAATTACAGCTCTCGTTATATCGCTGTTATTTCCTCTACGTAGTTTATTAAAAACCTACGATAAATTTGCAGTTACACTGGATCGATACATTAGCACGTAATTCCAGTACATCAGTATATGGAAGTAGTTAGTTTATAAAAGTAAATGCCAGTCCCTCCACTCCTCATAGCGGGCAACTCCGAATCTCACAAAAAAAACATTTGTTTCATTGTGAAATGAGACCAAACCAAGAGAAAGGATTTCCTCCACTGCCTTACATTTTAAAAGTCAGTTTTTTCTAGTTACAAATCCCTAATAAGTATTAGGAAAACCAGCTTCGCCATCCACTGGATAGAGACTTATCCAGTACTATAACGTTATCCCTCTTTTGTAACAACTGGGACCTGAACCTTTCAAGATTACATACCGCCGAAAGTACAATTCCATCAAGAACGTCTTTTGACCAAAGTATTTGGTGTTCTTGCGCACGCATGCATTGGTTTTCGATTGAAAACGTTATTGTAGGATGTCTAAAGAGAAACAAATCATTGTATTCTTTCTTTACAATAAGCCTGGCGGCAGGCATGAGGCGGGGCAGGGCGATCCTAAAAAGACTAGTCATGTGGGCGGCTGACGGAAACATTATTTTTATTTAGATAAAGAGCAATCAGGGGACACCTTTTGACAAATTATTATCTAAAAAACTTTTTTGATGTATTTGAGATAAATAAACAGCACCTTAATTGCAGTGAGTGTTTCAACTAGCTGCCGTTCTAGCATTTGAATCGTAAAAGCAGTCAGCAGCCTCTACCTATTGTTTTAATTCGACTGATCCAGAATGATACTGTGAGATTAAGAGCAAGATTTACATAGCTTACCTCTGAAGAAGAAAGCTGTTTTTTTTAATTTCAAAAGTAGAGCTGAATATCTCTGTAGATACAGTAAGATAGATTTCCGGGGAGGGAATTGTCGTAACAAAAAAAACCGTGCCCGTACGTTGGAAAATTGGAATTAAGCCCCTCAACTGGGTGTGGCTCCAGCTTGATTTGACTACCGAATCGTCCCCAGTCGTCTCTTATTATTTTGTAAGCGGTCAAGGAACGGTTGCGGCAGACTATTAGACACTGGTGCGAAGGGGACGATGAGAAGGTCAAAGGGGAAATGAAGTCTCTTTCCTGCTTCCCATCATCCGCCGCACTTCCCTTTACCGCGGTTCTCTCGTTAATATTAATAGGAGACTGAGAGACAAGTGGGGACGAGTCAGGATTTGACCCCAATACTTCAACACAATGACGGCATTTGCTACTGTTATGCACAACCCTAAGCAACTTTTTATGAGTTAAAAATAATCGCTTTCCTTTCTGAACACCCTAAGTCAGACCAAAATCTGAAATTTCTACTGCTAAAAGTGACGACGAGCATCACCGCCATTTTCATATGGGAATCAGGCATACAAACAATTACTAAAAAATTACATGGATTCGTCATTCATTCTGCTTTGAAACTTTCGCGCACCGGCTTTATTAGGCTGCCTCCTCGCACCCTCGTGTCTTCGCGACGCTGTTCGTTAGCGATAACTTATTTCTACTTACAGTGGACTCTCCATAACTCGAACCTTCAAGACAAATCGAGTTATCGGGAGCTCGAAGAAAATAGCCGGGAGTAAGGAAAATAACACTTTTTACTGCACAGTGAGCATTTTAATCACATTTAACTGTAGAAATGTCAAGTGAAAATTACAAGATACTTCTTGATTATAAATCAGAATGTAACGTAGCAAATAGCTTAATTAGAGTATGCGTTTTACTGTTTTGAGAAGTAAAGCTCTTTCACGCTAGATTTGTGGCAAACAACATCAGCCTCCATATAATTAATAAACTTTAACATGCTTACAACACGTCAATGGGAAATTCAGAATTCAATGTTTCGGACGCCATTAGGCTTTTTTTCCCAACTTTTTAAGGCTTTAAGGGCTCAAAACATGGTTCGAGTTATCGAGGGTAAAATTACATAGAAATGATCTGAGGGGAAACAAAAACTACTTCGAGTTAGCGGAAGATTCGAGTTTCCCAGGGCAAAATTACAGTAAATGTATGACGAAAATCCAGGGGGAATCGATTTTGGTTCGAGATAGCGCGAGGTTCGAGTTATCGGGAGTCAACTGTATTCCTTCTTGGGCGTGAGTAGCGCGACTGAGTTCGGCAAGGCAGTAACTGACTACATTTGAAACACGCTCCAAGCCGTGGAATGCCTAAGTGTAAGATCGCGAGGAAATAAGATTGAAACCAACATTAAGGGAAATCAGTTTTTTTTACCTAAATTTACTACCGTACATAAACATCTAAGGTTCATTTCGTTTCTAGTAGCTTCTAGTCTCGACTCCTTTGACAGTGTCTGATCACAAGTATCGATCATACAATCAAAACAATTGAGCAAATTGTCAGCGAAGTTTCCCTGTAACTATAAATCATTAAAAATTTCACTGTTAATATTATAATGGAACAATATTTTTTACAAATCATTGCGCTCAGACTCATGCTTGTATCAGACCTTTAAGAGTGACATGGATTTTTTTTAAGATTGAGGAACTGGATATCAGTTTCCGTTAATGGTTAATAGAGTAGGGTCCTACATTATGACAAAGCTCAAGATTTCAATTGAATTTGTCAAATTGAAAGTACAGTCTTTATTTTGAGCACTGGACCAGACTCTGGTCGGCTAACTGAGGTCCATGGTTTAGTATCAAAGATAGAAGCAGACATCCTGTAGGCAAGAGAAATATTTCCGCCAAGACAGTTTCATTTTTCTAGTAGTCGAAAGGTGCTATTTATTATGCAACGTATTACCTACAGTGTATGTTACTAGAATGCAAATTTTACATCAGTACCTCAAAGTAAACAAGCAACACGCTCAATTTTCAAACAAACAGACCATGACAATGATTTCCGCATCCGATTTTTTGAGTAAATTTTTTAGTAAAATGCGAAAGCTTTGAACAAAGCCGAGCTCAACTACCTCGCGACTCATTTATGTTATGCCTTGTATCCGTGACTATATCAGAAGATGACATTTTCAAAACTCAGTAAAGAGCAACACTGAATCCAGCATCGCGTTGTGCGGAATTTTTTTTAGACGGCTTGAAGTGGACAAATCGCCATGTTTACGTTGAGAATACTATAGACACACTAAAGCACTCGTGACAGGCAGAGACGACAATTTATTGCACAAGTATACTGGCTGGTCTAAAGTTTAACAAAGCGTCCTGTTTGAAATTATTAGTATCTTTTTTAAGTTACTTGAACTTGTGTTTCGCGCTAATAGAAAACGAAGTCGCAGTAGCTGAGGAGGAATGCGTAGCTAGAAGAGCGCATTTCACTGGCGTCAGAAAAAGAAAACACATATTGAATAATCTAAATATGCTATGTACAATCCAGTTCAGGCGTAGTCGTAAAACTTGGACTTCTCTCAGAAGGCCATTCTTCATTATATAATTAATTAAACCTTATATAAAACAGAAATCGAACAAACAGAGAAAACTTCCGACATCACCCTCCCCACCCGTTACCCCACCTTTGCTTCTCACCGCCCAACCCTCCCTTCCCTAGCTTAGTCGAAATCACTCTTCTGGACCCTCTCTTTTTTTGTAAAACGTGGTCTGACAGGAAAATTATTATACATTCAAAGGAAACAAAGTGGAAATTGCTTTATAGTGGAATCCCGATTTTTCCAACAACCTTACATGGGAAAGCAAATTTGTTCGAATTATCGGGACGTTTAAAGATCGGGGGTAAAATTACAGTGTTTGGCTGGAGAAGGAAAGTTAATTTTGCTTCAAAATATCGGGAATTTCAGAACACTGAGAGTTCGAGAAATTGAGGCTCTACTGTACTTTACCGATCGCTGTGAACAACGATAAAGCGAGATGGCTTGAGGAATCCTAGTCTCGCTCAACAAGAACTTGGTTGCATGTACAGGTCACAGAATTTCTTGTCGTCTCTTTGTCAAGGGCTCACGGTTGACCCATGAATTGCAGTGTCCAGTCCTAGAAGACGAAACCTTGATAAATGGATTACTGGAAGGTATGATTTATCATGTTTATCATGTTAAAACGTCGACGGAGGCTAAAAAGTCGGCTCTGTTCTAGTTTTACTACACATTTATCAATGCGATCGCATAGAAACCGCATTCGCATCAGTAGCTGATTCCTTTCAATGTCATTTCGATTTTACATAATATTATATTTAAACTTCGAAAGAAAAAAAGTGTATTTCAAACGTATAAATCAAGAAGTTGACCATGTGTCCAAGCAAAGATAAAATAGAAAGGAAATGAAAGTGTCGCTAAAAAGAATTATTAAATATAGCCCAGTTTTCAAAACTCGACGAATACCGACAGAGAAATTCTGATCGGGACGAGAACTTGAATTGATCGCCGGATACAAAATGAGCCACGCGTCATAAAATCTACACATATTCGTACTCTTTTTTCCTCAGTTTTTACTCAAACCATCATCCCAATACATATGCGTTCTCAACTAAGAAAGGGTTACGTCGCCAAGTAAGACGAAAAATGAACGGGTCAGAAACTGAAGAAATATTAAAAGAAAAATCGTCAAATAAAAAGGACAGAAAATATCTCATCGAGCACAAAAACTCTTCGTGAGAGATGGGTTGTTACAGAAAGACTTCAGGTTATGTGTGACCTTTGAGGTAGATCTTGAGTGAGAGCGAACATGTAATAATAAAAGATTTAGAAGTCCCACGACTTTCGAATCTTTCATTTCGTTTAGATATAGTTATGAAAGGTGTTTTCACTCAATAATTTTCGCCTCAAACCAATTGTGAAATTTATGACGCCATTGCAAATTGAGAAAGATATCCGTTTAATAATGTCCTAAATTTTACTTCCTCCGTTCGTAAAGAGACCACGAGAGTGCAGTATCAATGTTAATTAAGAAATTAAATAAATACAAAAACAGGGACTCCAGTTTTCTTCTCTTTTTTCCAAGTCCAAGGTAATAGATCGAGGTAATAGATTACTTTTCATGTATGCTGTGGCTTGCAGTAAAAGATGCTATTTCATTGGATAAATCACTGACTGACAAAACAAACACTACAGCCAATAGCATTGCTCGTTGGAACTTAGGTACAATGTCCTCTTAACTTGTTCCTGCGAGAATAGAATGATGATTCATGAATATCACAAAATAGTGGGGAAAACGAATACAAGACAAGAATTAAGGCTTAAAAACAAAAATAGAGTAAGTTTGTATATTTTTACTTAACCGTGGATTCTTTAAAAGATACGTTAAGGTATTCATAGTAATCACAATTTTCCTATTTCCCTTACTCTGCAGTCCTTTGATTTGTCCACTGAGACAACTGCGGTGCAACTGGAAATCTTAGAGGTAAGTTGTATGCCTCATAATATATTAAACCGTGTCTGTGCGAGGTTTTGAAAAACATCTCCGTCGACTTTTTTAGACAACGTTTTAGAAATGAACTCGTCAAAAGGCGAATATTATAAGAATGGTCAATTCTTCTAAAACTGATTAATCGTCCCAAAATTAAGCGTCTTGCAGTCTGATAATAATTTAGCCTCTCGTTGTATTAGCTTCACTCTCTAGAGTGAATTCAGTTAAAAATCCTTAACTTGAACAGTTCTGCACACTTTACACTTTTCGGATTTTTCAAATTAATGATTTAAAGCTTGCTACCGTTAATCATTCAACATATATATGATGTTCAGTCTATCAAAAAAGCGTAGCAGTAGTTCTTTTTGAGTTGTGCCAAAAATCTAAAAAGAATTCTTCAGAACTGACTGAGCTAATTCAAGGAGTCAAAAGTGTCAGAGTTAAGATTTAAAAAAAGAGAGAAAGAAACAACGATATCTTTCGGGAATTTCACTGTCTGTGCCAGTTAAAACCCCCTCAGCACAAGAACCTGTTTAGCCTAAAATTTAAAACAGGTTCTTATTTAAAAATGTTTTTAAAAAATTTTGTACGCTCGGAAAATAAAAAAGTCAACATTCAGGATCCCGTTTGGAGACATAGGTGATTTATCAATCCAACTGGAATGTATTGGTATGCCGGTGATTTCATGAAGGATAAGCTGAACACAACTAAATACTCTTTTTTTAGCTACAATGTATTTTTTCATTGCCAAATGAAATCAGCCTAAATTTCATATGTGCTAATTTCCATTTATGTAAGAACCTGTTTTGGCTAATTTGGGAAAATGCAGCTTCTTAGTCGCGGTTTTTACTGAATAGCCTCTAAAGCGTCTTCAGAACAGTTACACTGATAAATATTTTGAATGGCAAATCTGTCGCATGCAAAACAGTTTTCCAAACATTACATTTGCTGATAATAAGAATGATTGTCTTAACATTTCGTCAAATTATCACGTCAGTGCCCTCAGTTCAAACTTGGTTTAACTTGTATCTCAAAGGAAGTTTACATAGTTCTCATCATTGGCCGGTTTTCAAAATAATTGCTTAACGTCATGGAGCCTTCCAACTCGTTTTAACTTGCAACTTAAATAAAACAAAAGCAGTACATGACTCTTTTCAATTCGTCAATTAAGACCGACTGATTTACATGTAACCAATAAGAATGCTTCTAGTAACTTACATTTAACAATCTTTCAAACTTGTCCAAAACACGTTTTTACGTAAACTTGGTCAAAATAGGGCATAAAAACCTTCGTACTGTCGAAAACATTATCATTCGTCTTGGGATCACTACAGTCGTTCATACAAGCAAGGTAGGACTTGAGTCAATGTTTCCAACAATCTTTCGTATCAAACTAATATACTCAGTTTAATTAAACGATAGCTTGGAGTTCTTTTCACGTGGTTTTAATTTGAACTGTTTCTTTTCACGAAATATTTAAATGTAAGGCTTACTGCTACTAGTTTTGTTTAGTTGCGCTTAAATCTTAAACGAACGCTTCAACGAAATGTCCAAAAGTTTTAAGCGTCCGTGTAAGTCCGATATATAATTGCAAGGACATGGTAATGTTTTCAAGTAATGCTAAAAGCTGACCTGAAATTGATGAATAAAACCTGATGAAACTGATATTTTTTCTCCAAAACAAATAGTAACTTCGCCACAGATCATCAATTCGCGTTGCTTGTTATCTGCATTTTGAATTTTTTTGTTTTGTTTTTTTTGTTAGCAAATCATTGAAACTGATGCCTTTTTAAAGATATTCGGCCATAATTTTGAGCGTACTCCGGTTTTCACAGGTTTCCTCATCATGCAAACCTTTATAAAGATACCGCTGGCTACTGTGTTATGTGGGCTGCTCTTACTGCTGATTACCTTGTGTTCTGCAAATGACAACAACAGCAGCAAACCACGTGACAAGGTGAGTTTGTTTAATCAAACATTGTAATATATAGCTTTAATATATGAGAAGTGAGTCAAGTCAGTCAACGGTACCTGAACTATTAACCTGAAAGAACTTAGTGACGTAGAATGAATGAAAGGTGATTTTTTATTTAAGGATGCTTGACTGAGGTTAATTGATTGACTTAATCAATTGATCATGAATTTATAACGGAATGAATTTTTACATTTTTCATTTAGAGTATTCCTCAACAGACTTCACCTTATGGTTCCTGTGGTCATGGTGGGTGTTTCTGTGCACCAGGAATTCCAGGCATCCCAGGAAGCCCTGGACTCGCGGGACCAGCAGGTGTCGCGGGATCACCCGGTAATCATGGACCTGAAGGACCCATTGGCCCACGAGGGAAAAAAGGTGATGAAGGAGCTCGTGGAAGACCGGGAGCACCAGGCGTCAAAGGAGTTAAAGGACCTGCAGGCCAGACAGGTCCACGTGGGGACAAAGGTGAAGCAGGTTCAGCTGGTTCCCCTGGAAACAAGGGCGATACAGGTCCTCGTGGAAAGCAAGGTCCTTCTGGCCCCAAGGGACTTCAAGGACCCTCAGGTTCAGCTGGTTCCCCTGGAAACAAGGGTGATACAGGTGCTCGTGGAAGTCAAGGTCCCACAGGTCCCAAGGGTGCTCCAGGATCGTTTGGTCGTAATTGGAAACAGTGCGTTTTTAAGAATCTGGGCGAAAACAAGGACTCTGGATTGATCAAGGTAACAACTGCATGAGTTTGTTGTTCTAGATTAAATAAATAAATCCGACGTAAATTAAAAATTACTGATACTTAAAGGTCTAGCTTTGAGATTCGAGCGAAGTGTAAATCTTACTGGTTATTACGTCATTTGGAGAAAAAAAATGCGTGTATCTGAAATTTTGCTATTTATTCATGGAATGATACGGAATTCAAGAAAAAATTCGAATGACATTACTTAAGTTACGACAAGTTTATAGGATACACCTATATCTTTTGGTCTGAATTTGAGTAAACCCGCCATGGTAACTATAACTTGTTCCCACGGTTTGCCCCTATGACGTCGATAGCATCGCAGGCACGCTATCCACAGTTGAGGGTATAAAGATGTTAAAGTCAAGTAGCATAGCTATAGCCAACTGAAAAGTCAGAGGAGTTAAAACAATTCCTTTCCTCTTTTCATTGTGAAAATACGAGTGTGTTGATTTCTTTGTGTTACAGTGATTGAAATCCACGGTTTTCAGGTCCGTTTTTCTGGACGATCATGTCATTGTTTATCTCTGATGTTTCATTTTGGTTCACTTCGTTTTGATCTTTCCTCCTCTGTTGATTTTTAAGGAGTGCATTTTCAAGAAAGCATCAGCCACCACTGGGTTGCGCGTCTTTTGGAGTGGCACTCTTCGTCTCGCTAACTGCCATGGATGCTGCAGACGATGGTATTTCACTTTCAATGGTGCAGAGTGTTCAACACCGGCTCCCATTGACGGAGTGGTATACATGAGATATGGAAGTAGTTGGAAAAAGGATTTACACCGCGTACGTCACATAGAAGGAGTCTGTGAGAAAATCCACAAGGGTACTGTTCGCGTGGGATTCTGGGTCGGCAATTGTGCTGGTTACAAATCTGCTGATGCTCACACAGGCTGGAACTCAGTGTCCCGGTTGTACGTGGAAGAAGTACCTCCCCCACAGGCTTAATAACAGCGGAGCCAAAGTTTTTTTTTCCGCTTTCCATGACGAGAGTAATATTTTGAGGGTGATTTCAATAAATAAATGGGTTTTAAAATAAAATGAACGGCGTGTAATATGAATTTACTACCCTCACCCATCTCGACCTTATTTTCCCTTTGTTTTTCTTAGTTCTCCATTCTTTGGGTTATCATTTAAGGTTATTTTCCTGTGTGTCCAGTCAGCATCAAATTTAGGGCGACTAGTGTATCTTCAGCTTTTAAGGGCATCCAACTAATGAATGTTTTATGAGCCTGTTTGAAAAAAATAGAGGTGCCCTATAGCCTGAATTTCATCCGATTACTTCGAGTCGTTATTACTCCCTCAGTTGTTGAGATGAGGAAACGACTCGAAGTAATCGGATGAATTTCAGGCTAGGTGCCCTATATACTATTCATCTGTTCGGATGTCTCAGGGGGACTTTGGTTTTCTCGAAAGTTTTGGGTGGCCTTTTCGTGTCATCTGAAACTGTTAGCTACCCTGATGGGTCCGGTCGCAAGTTTAAGGACGTGGGGTAGCCGTATCTTAAATAGAAGATTTTACGGAAGGTTTTGACTTTTTACGGAAATTTTCAGGGGACCTTTGTGAACTATACTCGCGCGCAATATCTTGGTAATAAATGTGAAAAACACAACCTCCCAAATAAATAAAATCGTATGCAACCGAATATCTTTGAGGAAAGTAACTTTTATCCAGAAAAGTTTAGCCATTCTCGGCATTATTTTCTCTTTCGAAACGTTATTTTAAAGAAAAAAAGGTTCGTTGGGTGCCCCTGACAAGAATTTCATTTTGAAAGTGGCCGTGGGACTGTCGTTGGAAAATGCTGCTGATAATTTTACAGGTAAAGGGCTAAAACTGAGCTCGTATTAAGAATAAGGTTACGGAAATAAGACTACAATGCTATAATGGTGAAAGTAAGAAGGTCTTCAGTTTCACATGAAAATTTAGTCACACCCACCTCGTCGAGGATGCCACACCTTCACTAAGGAAATCAAATTGTTGCTTGACCTTATTCGCTTAATGAGGCAAAATATTTGACTGTCAGGGATTTTTTTGCCTTGTGTGGTAACGTTTGAGTCTTAAGGTAAATTTATTTCTTTGTTGGGGAAAAAGAAGTTTGTTTGACCAGAGAGCAAAACGGTTCACTTATTCGGAAGATTTATTGGATCAGTAACTTTTGCGCATTCCCGAACATCTGAAACACTGGAGCTGCAGCGTAGTCCCGCACTTAAAAAGGGATGTTTGGGTCTTTTTGGCTAAGCAGAAGGGCTTCCTTTTGGCTAGACAGAAAACGGCCTTGCTAGCATCAAAAGATGTGTTTCAGCAAAATTCCCAATTGCAAATGGGTTAATAATAATAGTAAAAATAATGCTGATAACGATGATGAAGATAATAATGATAATAACAATCGAAAAAGAAGCTTATCATTTAGTTCCGAAGTCCATTTTATTGCTGAATATACGGGTAATTTGGAAGGTGAACACTGCCTTGGATTTAGTTCAATCTTTTGAACTCAATCATGATGGTTAGTTAACAAATACATTTGTATCATGGTCTTTAGCAGTTAAACTGGGAATGCACTTTTCCAGAAAGTTTCCATGACCACCCATTAGGCCACAAGGATTATACCTGAAAAGTTATACATCAGGCCTCAGTTGTTCAAAAGTTGGATAACGCTATCCACCGAATAAATCACTATCCCACGAATAAGTGTTAGGGAAACCAATTGCGCTATCCAGTGGATAGTGATTTATCCAGTGGATAGCGTGATCCACATTTTGAACAACTGGGGCCTATACTTTTAGTAGTGTTACAAAGACTATTGAGGAAGTGAATGGACCATAGGAACAAGTTTTAAAAATAAAGCCAGGGTGATTAAATATGTTCTCAAAGTGTTAAAACGTAGTAAAGAATTCCTCTCAATCTCATTACCTCATGAGGTAATATTATGAGGAACATACAAAAGGTTAAAATTGGTGACAAGTTGTTCAATACTATTCTACATCTGCTGCTAAGGAATAGATAGATATATAAATTTTGATAAATACACAAATCATGCTAATATGCATCTTGTTCCATACTCGTTGCATTGCCACAGCTTCAAATGATGAAGTTACTTCTTCTTTTTGCCACCTCCCTTCTTCTTGGGTGGCTTGTTTTTACCTCCCACAGCTGCAGGCTTCACTACTTTTAGTGGTTTGGATTGCTTGCCAACTGCTACCTGAGTAAGCTCTTGTTCTATCTTGGCTTTAATAGTTACTTCCAGTCC